>NW_022610550.1:0-2500 GCF_000309985.2 Brassica rapa
GTCTCAAACATCTCAAGGCATGATATCTAAAGATACGAGATCCTAAAAACCATGTCTCTCCGTTCATATCTCAATGTTCTCGAAAATCGTAAAGATAAGTAAATTTTTACGAAAACTCACAAACGAACCAACAGATTGAACGTCTAATCAGAACTAAATACGAGACGACAACTCATATTTACTTCAACCCTACTCAGGAAAACTCGAAACAAAACATTTATCATATAAAAAAACCGCGTAAAGCAGCAAGGATTCAAAGCCACCAACGGCCAGTCCCGGTAAATACAAATACGGCCATCTAGGCGTAAGCAAAATCCAAAAGGCCCCACTCGGCCGAAAACTGATAAAACGATAATCCAACTCAATCATCAATACAAAGGATCAGTCCATCCAAATAGGATCCGCTACGTCGGCTCTACATCTTCCTCAGCATCAAGCGAGTACCCTCGACTCTAGGAGCGTCAGACAGGGAGGTAGGACAGTATAAGAGGACTCCACCCCCATAACATTATCAATTGATGAGCTGAAACGAAATCGATGAGCCTCGACCCGCCGCACGGATCCTCTCGGGAGAAAAATGACCCCAAAACAGCGGACCACCACGGAGAAGGTCTCGGACGATGCACAAATCTTCGGAAAAGGGAGGAATGGGGGTGTGTACTGCAAAATGAACGTAGTACAGATATGGACGAATATAAAAAAAAACGGGCAGTAAGAAAGGTAACGAGTGATCGTTCAGAACGTTACTCCTGTCTCCCACAGTCGCCTAAACGAGGGAAGGCACTCCACGGCGACCGAGGCTTGGTCCAATCTAACGTAGAAAAAATAACTCTTCCATCCACAACCATCCTGAGGAATCCCTTCAGGACTCCATATGAGTACGCGACTTCAAACCATACAGACGATCGGTCCCAATCGAGACAGGGTAAGGAAAGCTTCGAGATAATCAGCAGTGAGCTCCATGCCTCGCTCGTATCCCAAGACTAGCAACCCGACAAGGTGCTTTATACCGCGGGGAGAAATCTGACTTATCGAAACTTCCAAACGGTTCAGAAACTCTACTATACCCATAATGGGAAACCACAGGCGACCACGCATCAGATGTTCCTCGTACAAAGTAAAAAAAGCCTTCGGGAGGTTCGTCGGCTCTCTCCCCTCGAGGGGTAATCGAAAATCCACGTTTTCCGGAACGTGACAGAAGCTGCGTATGGTTCCAAGGAACGGAGGGTACACTGCTCGGTCTCCCAACGACCCTTTCCGAAAAAGGCCTCATGGGAATCCATGGCTCGGGAGGCGGTTCCTCCGCGTTACACATAGCCACCCAGTATGCGTCGGCCTCGGAAGGGTCAACGGAGTGTGCCACAAACTCGATCTCTCGGAAAACCTCACCGCGTCCGTGACGGACGGTTCCGTGATTGAAGATAGTAGGCCGAGCGTTTGCCGAAATCCCTCGAGACATTCTTGACGAAAAGGAAAAGTCTCAATGATAGAGAGAGGAAAGTTGAAAGAATCCTTCACTCTCAAGATCTTAGAGAAAAACAAGAAAGTGAAAAAATTATGGAACAAGTTACCTCCCTTCTTATAAGACATGAGGATTTACTATTCAAGCTCGGACTTTCGGATATTAATTCCATCCATCACGCCTAACTTTGCCAAACATGTCTAACCGCACGCTAGGATCCTACGATGCATGATTCCTAACGGGCTGGGGGCTAACTGTGGGGTCAAAAACGGTTACGACGGAATTACCACCCGAAAATCCTCGGAGATCGTATTTCCGAAAGAGATAGTAAAGAGAAGAGATGTAATTTTCGTAAAAATACCCTATACGAAGGTTTTTACGAAGAAGTATCCTTTGGGATTCAAACCGAACAAACCAAGCTCGGTCGCTACGTATACACGCCGTCCGGTCGCTACGTAGCAACCAAACCCGAGCCAAGCTTCGTCGCTACGCAGCACACAAAGGACGTCCGTGGCCGTCCGTCAGTACACACAGGACGTCTGTGGCCGTCCGTCAGCACACACAGGACGTCCGTCAGCACACAAAGGACGTCCGTGGCCGTCCGTCACTACACACAGGACGTCTGTGGCCGTCCGTCAGAACACACAGGACGTCCGTGAGTACACAGAGGACGTCCGTGGCCGTCCGTCAGCACACACAGGACGTCCGTCAGCACACGCAGGACGTCCGTGGCAGTTACACAACAGGACGTCCGTCAGCTCACAAAGGACGTCCGTGGCCGTCCGTCAGTACACACAGACGTCCGTGGCCGTCCGTCAGTCAACAACACAGGACGTCCGTCAGTACACAGAGGACGTCCCGTGGCCGTCCGTCAGCACACACCGGACGTCCGTCAGCACAGCGGACGTTTGTGGCTGTCTGTGTGTGTCCGTGTGTCAGTCAGTTACACACAGGACGTCCGTCAGTACACAAAGGACGTCCGAGCACACACAGGACGTCCGTGGCCGTCCGTCAGTACACACAGGACGTCCGTGGTCG
>NW_022610550.1:10000-12500 GCF_000309985.2 Brassica rapa
CCGTTCGGGTACTGGGGGGTAGGAGGCTCAAGAGAGTGCCTACCCCTTATATATACAAAACTCTTTTTTTCAGTATGTCACCAGTAGACATTGGTTGTGTTCCGGGGAGTATTTTTAATGAAAAAAAAAATACTTCGAATTTGAATCTGATTTTTTGCATGCTTCATAAGGATGGTTAAAGCTATTTTCTGGTAAATTTTCATAAATTTCTTTTGCTTCTAACCATGTCTTTTGCATGCTACAAAGGTCGGAGTTTCGTGGTCTAAACGGATGTCTACAGCAACTTTTGATCAACACTTGACATCCTAAACTCTTTGTTGACATATTTTTGATGTTTCCTTTCAGAAAACTTTCTTCAAAAATATTAATTTTTGCATTTTTGGCTTCTCGGGTGATTTTGGCTGTCTGTGGGTGATTTTGGCCCACGTGGGCTGTCTCTTCAGTACACACACACGGACGTCCGTGTGTGTCCGTCAGCACACACAGGACGTCCGTGGCCGTCCGTCAGCACACACAGGACGTCCGGCTGTCCATTAGTACACATATCAGCACGCTCCGTGGACTGTTCGGGTGATTTTGGCCCACGTGGGCAGTCTGTTCAGTACACACAGGACGTCCGTCAGCACACGCAGGATGTCCGTGGCTGTCCGTGTGTGTCCGTGTGTCCGTCAGTGCACACAGGACGTCCGTCAGCACACACAGGACGTCCGTCAGCACACGCAGGACATCCGTCAGCACACCCAGGACGTCCGTGTGTGTCTCGTGTCGGTCAGCACACGCAGGACGTCCGTCAGTACACACAGGACGTCCGTCAGTACACAAAAGACGTCCGTGGCCGTCCGTCAGTACACACAGGACGTCTGTGGCCGTCCGTCAGCACACACAGGACGTCCGTCAGTACACAGAGGACGTCCGTGGCCGTCCGTCAGCACACACAGGACGTCCGTCAGCACACGCAGGACGTCTGTGGCTGTCTGTGTGTGTCCGTGTGTCCGTCAGTACACACAGGACATCTGTCAGTACACACAGGACGTCCATCAGCACACACAGGACGTCCGTGGCCGTCTGTCAGTACACACAGGACGTCCGTGGTCGTCCGTCAGTACACATATCAGCATGCTGGCCCTTCCTGTGGACTGTTCGGGTGATTTTGGCCCACGTGGGCTGTCTGTTCAGTACACACAGGACGTCCGTCAGCACACGCAGGACGTCCGTGCCTGTCCGTTAGCACACACAGACTGTCCGTGGACTGATCCGTGTACTGAACTCATATCAGCATGCTGACCACACATATCAGCATGCTGGCCCTTCCCGTGGACTGTCCGTGTACTGATTTTGGACAACTGATGCACCATGTCAGTACACATATCAGCATGCTGGCCCTTCCCGTGGACTGTCCGTGTACTGATCCGTGTACTGAACATATCAGCATGCTGACCACACATATCAGCATGCTGGCCCTTCCCGTGGACTGTCCGTGTACTGATCCGTGTACTGAACATATATCAGCATGCTGACCACACATATCAGCATGCTGGCCCTTCCCGTGGACTGTCCGTGTACTGATCCGTGTACTGAACATATATCAGCATGCTGACCACACATATCAGCATGCTGGCCCTTCCCGTGGACTGTCCGTGTACTGATTCTGGACAACTGATGCACCATGTCAGTACACATATCAGCACGCTGGCCCTTCCCGTGGACTGATCCGTGTACTGAACTCATATCAGCATGCTGACCATACATATCAGCATGCTGACCATACATATCAGCATGCTGGCCCTTCCCGTGTGTTGTAGGCACAGGGGGGGTAACCCACGAATGGATAGATGTTGGATCCAAGCTACAACCTGAGAACAATGAGAACCGATTTTTATGAGTTTTTAGAGTTTTATAATGCAAACAGAAAAAAATATGAATATGAATCAAAATGATAATATGAATAAAAACAAATAGAAAAGGGATAGATTGATGGATATGGGATCTTTGTTGCTGGATGTGTATCACTCTCAACAAGGATCAATGGATGGGAGATGAATGAAGATGGAACCGGTCTTGCTGGATGTGTATCACTCTCAAGATCGATTAATGGTGGAGTTGGGATGATGGACGCCACAAAGCTCTGTGAAAGGAGGCTTTGATAAGTCAAGTTGCTCCAGAGTTGTTTCTCACACACTCAAAAGACTTAGAACAATAGTTTTGACAAAACTAGAAAAACTGAATAATTCATAATACTTTCAAAGATGGATTTACAATGACACAAAGACTAGAGCTTTATAGGCTCGACCAAGGACTCTCTAACAGTCATAAAATGACATAAGGAAAGAAATAAAAATCGAAATAATAAACTTGGAAGCAAAGGAATTGATGGCTCCTTGAAAACTAGCCGTTGGAGGCTTAATGATGAGAATCTTGGCCAAATGAATGTAGATGGTGTCCTCCTTGTATCTGGACGGTTTGAAGGGGTAAGTGAGCTTCCTGGGAATCTTCTTAATGT
>NW_022610550.1:25000-37500 GCF_000309985.2 Brassica rapa
AAACAATAGATCTTATTTCGAGTCCACGTAAGAGCGTTGCGATCATTACAAGAGATCATGAAAGCTTTGGCCGCAAAGGCTGTCAGCGAGTTACTTAGTTCTAGCGGCCTAATAGCTCAAACCTAGTTTAGTCGCAGCTCGATAACGAAAGACGAAATAGATAAAGAAAAGGTTTTTGATTGATTTCGGACTGAACCTTGTTAAAGGCTGCCTACGTACCCCTTTCGAGGATCAAGCCGAACGTAGTTCAATTGATAGAGCTGGACAAGAGATCGAACTGCCAGGGCGAGTTCGTCTAGTAATCGAGTGCCAGTCATAGAAACCGAACTTGTCGAAAATAAGCCTAAAGTTTCTAAGTGCAGAGAATTCCGAATCTAAAAAGCTGTCCCCCATGCTCCTCGCCTAGGACTCCTTATATACTAGCTCCAAGGTTGGTTTACGCTTTTACTCTTCTGCCCTTAAGCCGTCATAGCGTAAAAATGGAGATATTCCATTATTCCCGATTTTCACAATTATCTTCAAAACTTCCGTATTTATCCGCGGAAACTTGACATTTATCCTTCCTTGTGGACCAAGCGTAAACCGGGCTGTGGTTTACGGGCCTTTGGTTAAGAAATCGCAGGATGGGCCTCGAGTCGTGTTTTAGGTCCCTTTGGGCCGTCTTCCGACTCGAAGAGTTTACTACGATTTCTTTCGACAAAGAAAGAACTTTCCGCGGTTTCTAATCCGCGAAGTTTGATCGATGATTTAGAATAGCGGAAAACATAGACTGAGCTCGCTACGGTCTTCGGGAGATAGCATTTGAAGGTTTGACGAGAATGCATGGACTGGTGTCATACCGATGTTCGGAAGAGCTCGGTCGCTACGCAGCGACCGAACTTTGGCTCGAGCCCGATCGCTACGTAGCGAGTGAGCGAGACGGACGCTCGGTCGCTACGTAGCGACCGAGCTTGGCTCAGGCTCGGTCGCTAGGTAGCGACCGAGCGAGATGGACGCTCAGTCGCTACGTAGCGACCAGCGAGACGGATGCTCGGTCGCTACGTAGCGACCAAGCGAGATGGACGCTTGGTCGCTACGTAGCGACCGAGCGAGACGGACGCTCGGTCGCTACGTAGCGATCGAGCTTGGCTCGGGCTCAGTCGCTACGTAGCGACCGAGCGAGACGGATGCTCGGTCGCTACATAGCGACCGAGCTTGGCTCCGGCTCGGTCGCTACGTAGCGACCGAGCGAGACGGACGCTCGGTCGCTACGTAGCGACCGAGCTTGGCTCTGGCTCGGTCGCTACGTAGCGATCGAGCTTGGCTCGGGCTCGGTCGCTACGTAGCGACCGAGCGAGACGGACGCTCGGTCGCTACGTAGCGACCGAGCTTGGCTCAGGCTCGGACGCTCGGTTGCTACGTAGCGACCGAGCTTGGCTCGGGCTCGGTCGCTACGTAGCGACCGAGCTTGGCTCGAGCTCGATCGCTATGTAGCGACAGAGCTGTGTGCATGCTTGGTCACCGCGTATCGATCGAGCTTGGCTTGTCCGCGGTCTGATTTCCATACTCGAGCTTGTCCGCAGCCGATTTGGATACATGTCTGTTGCCTTCGGACAATCGGCATTTAGTGGTTCGATTGAGATTTGGACGAGATTTTTACTGCAAGGCTCTTCGTAAAGATATATTTACGAAGATTACTTTTCGTAAAAACGTTTATGCTGATTTTTATGGACTTTCAGACATTGATTCCGTCGTGACCGATTTTGACCCCAACAGTTAGCCCCCCAGCTCGTTTGAACCATGAGTTTCTAGCGTGATGTTCTAGCGAGTGACTTGGCAAGTTAGGCAATTTAGGTGAGTTAGGCGGAAGTAATGGTTGAAAAGGTCTGTGGTAAGTGATGTTCTCGCTCTCCTAAAAGTAGAAAACGCGATAAGATTGGGGCTGCGCCTTATGACGGCTGCCTACGTACCCTTGTTGAAGGGATCAAGCCTTTCGTAGTTCGTCTTGGAGTTAAGGTTCTTATGACTAGTTTTCCAGTAGGACCTTTATGGTCTAGTTTTTATGTAGCAGTTTATAAGGCGTGTTGCTGCCGATGTGGCATTTTGTATGGGTGTAGAGGGAAGACTACGAGTTGTCGTCTCGTAATCTAACTCTGTGTGAATTGCCATATCCATAATCTGTTTCGAGAGTTTTCTGCAGTGTGTAAACTTGCGGGATTTTCTGAAGACGTTCGAATATTGGCAAAGAGACAAATTTTGGGATCTCGTATCAGGGTGTTTGATACTATGCCTAGAGATGTTAGAGACCAGTGCGCTGGGTTTAGGGCAAGACCTAGGTTTACTTTCGGTTTAAGGATTGTGCGGTGACTGGCCGGCTATCATTTTTCCTGTTGCGATTTCTTCGATTTAAAGTCCGCGATAGGTTCTCGGCTTATACGACTTGTTTGATACGAATCGAGCATCTCTCTGGAGACCGGAAGTGCTGGACCAAAATTTTGGATTTCTTTTATAGCGCTATTATCCTTGTGTCGGATGTACGAGAGTCATCTCTACGAGATTGCTAAGTCTGTTTAGGACGTTGAGAGTTTGTTGTGATCAGCAACAAAGTTAATGGTAAAAAATACCGTTTCGAGTCTTCGCGAAGGATATGTTTTGAGAAGATGTTAGGGCGTATGACTGTCTGGTCTTCCAAGAAAATGTTTTTATCGAGGAAGGAAATTTCGTCGAAGAACGAATCTTCAGGCGTCTGCGACGTCTCGCGATGCTGAAGATTTGTTATTCTTTCGCATGCCGCGTTTCGAGCTTGAAATGTTCGCGGTTTGCAGATGTTGCAAGGGTTTAGTCTTAGCCCTGCATTTGAGAAACATTCTGGTTTGACTACGAATGTTCGCAGCCAAAATTGTTGTTCATGTTTGGATACTAATAGCTTTATTTGCGATCGAGGAATTATGACTGAGGTGTCGTGTAAATTTGTCCATGGGAACAAGCGTTTTCCTTCATGGTTCTTTGTGAAGAGTTGGCCTTCCGAGATGTATTTCGTGCATTTTTTAGGATGTTTCGTATAGCTCTAGAAGCTTTGTTACAAATTTTTCCTTACATGCCGCGTATTATGGTTAAAACGTTGCGGGCTTAAAGTGAATTGTGGAGCGTATTGAACTTGGTCAATTTCTGAAAAGTTTATATTTTCCGTTAACCGTTTGGTTGTTAGGACTTAGTTTCGTTACGAAGAATTTATCATATGATTTCCGACTGTGGGCTACACGATAATTTATCATATCATATAACCGATTTTACGAAGGTTGTAAATCAGTGATATGTAAACATATGTCAAAGTAGCATTGTTTCTGCGGGTTCCACGAGAAACGTTCCCGCTATGATTTTGATCTTAGATGAAAGTTGCTTGGAGTTACCCATGGAGTATTACCGAAGTTTATTTCAATACGATCTAGTCGCGGAACGCTTTTCATAGGTTTTTCGAGGGGATTCTCATGACACATTCGTTTCTTGAACGAATTGGTCAACCAGAAGTGGTTCTAGCTAACCATAGGGAGGAAAATGCTCCTTTTAATGTGCACGATGCTACATATATTTTCGAGTTTTCTTCGTCGCAAATGTTTCCGATGCTTTTCCGTGACTTACTTGGTACAGCGGAAACTGAAAGAAACGCTTTGGTGATTGAAGATTTCTCGTAGAAATTTTTAAAACGAAACTGGCTTTCTGAAGCCGGAAAAGGCTTCAATACTTTGGCTAATCGTCGAGTTTCAGTTTGATATTGGTACAAGTTTTCTGTATGCATGATTGCGACAACAAATGATGTATAGTTTTTGAGATTATGTTCATGATCGTCTGGATATGTTGCTAGCGTTTAGACGAATATTAAGATTGTCGTTTGCCTATTCTTGACGATTTGCAGAAGTTTTTTTTTTGAAGTTTCGGAGTATACGAGTATAGTATACGTACCTACTCCCCTTTTTTTTTTTACGAAAGAAAAACGGTTGAACCGATACTTTGAAGGGTTCTGTACGTTTCCTCTCCTGATGTTTGGAATGATCGATAATTCGGGACGATTTATAGACGACGCTTGGACTGTGATTTGGTTGTTTCCACGTTGACGACTTGGGATATATCGGTTCCGAGAAAATTGCCAGAAACGAATCGGTTTTAAGACTACGTTCATGTCTCTAACTTTTTCTCTCTTTAGGAAGCGAGCTTGATATGCGTGGCGATTGTTTCTCGACTTTCGGAGAGTTTAGAACGGTTTGCAAGATCTGGATGAACAATTATGGAACAATATATCGAGACAGGAAAAATCGCTTAAAACTTAGTTCGCTAGACTATCCGCCTAGGTTTTACGTTCCCTAAAGTTCTATGGCAGCCTCAAAGTAATTTCCTACGAAAATTCCAAGTCTGATTTCAAAAATTTCAAGTCGGAAATACCTTAGTTCTTTCGAAGATGCAGTTTTGTCCCTTCTCAGTTTTGCGTGCTCATTTCCGTTTCCTATTCTCGTGTATGTTCGCCATTTCGGATATTGGTGTTTATCCTTTGAAACTTGACATTTATCTTCCAAACTTGACTGTTATCTTCTCCTTAGATAAGACGTCGATTTTTGTAAAAAGGTTCAACGTAATCGTATAGTTAAGGCGGCTAAGGTGTTAAGTTAACCATTGCCGTTTTATACGATTAATCTGAATCCATGCGAGAAAATAGGTCTTTGCGGTTTTTTTTTTTATATCGTAAAGTCTCAATGGTAACTTCAATCGAAAGAGACGTTTCGATCGAGATTCGAAAGTGAACGCAAAGATGGAGGTAGGGTGAGCAGAAACAAGCCAAGGAGTTTAAGATGAGGTTTACTTGTTTTTGTCGTAAAATCTCAACGGAAACTCCGATTGAGACGAAACGAAAAGCGTTTCGATGAGAATTCAAAGGAGAACGCAAAGGAGGACCCCTTTGAGGCCTGACAGGTCGCTATAGCGAGTGAGGATGTCATCTCGGTCGCTATAGCGAGTGGAAGGGAGCCGAGACGTATCCCACTTGTTTTCGTCGTAAAATCTCAACGGAAACTCCGATTGAGACGAAACAAAAAGCGTTTCGAAGAGGATTCAAAGGAGAACGCAAAGGAGGAACCCTTTGAGGACTTACAGGTTGCTACGCAGCGACTGACAGTCTGACAGTTCGCTACGTAGCGAATGGAAGCAAGCCGAGAAGCGTCCTACTTGTTTTCGTCGTAAAATCTCAACGGAAACTCCGATTGAGACGAAACGAAAAGCGTTTCGATGAGGATTCAAAAGACAACCCAAAGGAGGACCTTTCTGAGGCCTTACAGGTCGCTACGTAGCGACTGACAGTCTGACAGGTCGCTACGTAGCGAGTGGAAGCAAGCCGAGACGAGTCCCACTTGTTTTCGTCGTCAAAACTCAACGGAAACTCCGATTGAGACGAAACGAAAAGCATTTCGAAGAGGATTCAAAGGAGAACGCAAAGGAGGAACCCTTTGAGGACTTACAGGTCGCTACGTAGCGACTGACAGTCTGACAGGTCGCTACGTAGCGAATGGAAGCAAGCCGAGAAGCGTCCTACTTGTTTTCGTCGTAAAATCTCAACGGAAACTCCGATTGAGACGAAACGAGAAGCGTTTCGACGAGGATTCAAAAGAGAACCCAAAGGAGGACCTTTCTGAGGCCGTACAGGTCGCTATGTAGCGAGTGGAGAGTTGGCTTGAGCTCGGTCACTTCATAGCGACCAAGAAGTGTGCGTGCTCGGTCGCTACGTCGAGCAGCGTGTGCGTGCTCGGTCACTACGTAGCGACCGAGCAGTGTGCGTGCTCGGTCGCTACGTAGCGACCGAGCTGTGTAATCGTTTTGTTGTGTTTCCTTTTTCCGCGATTAACATAGGGGTTTTTCAGCGGTTTTTTTGGGAGAACAAGTTTTATCCTTCCGAAATGTTTTCGGAAAACGTGTTTTGGTAAAACCCTTACGCATCAAGATTTCTTTACGGGGTTTTGATAAGATTTATCGTTTCCCTTCTTCTTTACAGGGAGAAATCGCGAGCCTGTTTTAGTGCTCTTCCTGTGGCGGAAGGTCGCGACTAAGTTTTCGATTTTGTTGAAAACTACGGCGTTTGCGTAAGCGTTGGCCATAGGAGCAGTCAGTGCTGCGAGTTTGTCTTTCATATATCCAAACATCGTTTCGATCAAGCGTTTTGTGGCCATGAGTAAGAGTAATCCGTAACCCCACTCCTTCTAGCGCCAAACTGTGGAAACCGAAATTCGCACTGTCGATTTCCGTTTAAATAAGGAAACTAGGAAAACCCTAATTTCCCAGAGGTCCCGGATCTCTGCGAGAGCCAACGACAAGTGACCGAATATATGCGGAAATCATGAAAAGATAACAAACGAGTTTAGAGAAAACAGTAGATCTTATTTCGAGTCCACGTAAGAGCGTTGCGATCATTACAAGAGATCATGAAAGCTTTGGCCGCAAAGGCTGTCAGCGAGTTACTTAGTTCTAGCGGCCTAATAGCTCAAACCTAGTTTAGTCGCAGCTCGATAACGAAAGACGAAATAGATAAAGAAAAGGTTTTTGATTGATTTCGGACTGAACCTTGTTAAAGGCTGCCTACGTACCCCTTTCGAGGATCAAGCCGAACGTAGTTCAATTGATAGAGCTGGACACGAGATCGAACTGCCTGGGCGAGTTCGTCTAGTAATCGAGTGCCACTCATAGAAACCGAACTTGTCGAAAATAAGCCTAAGGTTTCTAAGTGCAGAGAATTCTGAATCTAAAAAGCTGTCCCCCATGCTCCTCGCATAGGACTCCTTATATACTAGCTCCAAGGTCGGTTTATGCTTTTACTCTTCTGCCCTTAAGCAGTCACAGCGTAAAAATGGAGATATTCCATTTTTCCCGATTTTCACAATTATCTTCAAAACTTCCGTATTTATCCGCGGAAACTTGACATTTATCCTTCCTTGTGGACCAAGCATAAACCGGGCTGTGGTTTACGGGCCTTTGGTTAAGAAATCGCAGGATGGGCCTCGAGTCGTGTTTTAGGTCCCTTTGGGCCATCTTCCGACTCGAAGAGTTTACTACGATTTCTTTCGACAAAGAAAGAACTTTCCGCGGTTTCTAATCCGCGAAGTTTGATCGATGATTTAGAATAGCGGAAAACATAGACTGAGCTCGCTACGGTCTTCGGGAGATAGCATTTGAAGGTTTGACGAGAATGCATGGACTGGTGTCATACCGATGTTCGGAAGAGCTCGGTCGCTACGCAGCGACCGAACTTTGGCTCGAGCCCGATCGCTACGTAGCAACCGAGCGAGACGGACGCTCGGTCGCTACGTAGCGACCGAGCTTGGCTCAGGCTCGGTCGCTACGTAGCGACCGAGCGAGATGGACGCTCGGTCGCTACGTAGTGACCGAGCGAGACGGATGCTTGGTCGCTACGTAGCGACCGAGCGAGATGGACGCTCGGTCGCTACGTAGCGACCGAGCTTGGCTCGGGTGTTGGGGTCAAAAACGGTTACGACGGAATTACCACCCGAAAATCCTCGGAGATCGTATTTCCGAAAGAGATAGTAAAAGAAGAGATGTAATTTTCGTAAAAATAACCTATACGAGGTTTTTACGAAGAAGTATCCTTTGGGATTCAAACCGAACAAACCAAGCTCGGTCGCTACGTATACACGCCGTCCGGTCGCTACGTAGCAACCAAACCCGAGCCAAGCTCGGTCGCTACGCAGCGACCGAGCGATCGTCCCTCTCGGTCGCTACGTAGCGCCGAGCGATCGTCCCGCTCGGTTGCTACGTAGCGACCGAGCTCGAGCCAAAGCTCGGTCGCTACGTAGCGACCGAGCTCGAGCCAAAGCTCGGTCGCTACGTAGCGACCGAGCGATCGTCCCTCTCGGTCGTTACGTAGCGACCGAGCGATCGTCCCGCTCGGTCGCTACATAGTGACCGAGCGATCGTCCCGCTCGGTCGCTACGTAACGACCGAGCTCGAGCCAAAGCTCGGTTGCTACGTAGCGACCGAGCACTCGTCTCGCTTGGTCGCTACGTAGCGACCGGGCTCGAGCCAAAGTTAGGTCGCTGTGTAGCGATTGAACCTTTCCGAACATCGATACAACACCAGTCCTTGCATTCTCGTCAAACCTTCGAATGCTATCTCCCGAAGACCATAGCAAGCTCAGTCCATGTGTCCCGCTATTCTAATTCATCGATCAAACTTCGCGGATTAGAAACCGTGGAAAACTCGTAGTAAATGTGTCGAGTCGGAAGACGGCCCAAAGGGACCTAAAACACGACTCGAGGCCCATCCTACGATTTTTCCTAACCAAAAGCCCGTGAACCACAGCATGGTTCACGCTTGGCCCACGAGGAAAGATAAATGTCAAGTTTCCGCGGATAAATACGGAAGTTTTGAAGATAATTGTGAAGATCGGGGAAAATGGAATATCTCCATTTTTATGCTATGACGGCCTAAGGGTAGAAGAGTAAAAGCGTAAACCGACCTTGGAGCTAGTATATAAGGAGTCCTAGGCGAGGAGCAAGGAGGAGAATTTTTCAGAGCAAACTTAGCACTTAGAGCAATTTAGGCAATTTTCCGTTTTTGTTATTTCGAGCTGCGACTCAATTAGGTTTAGCCGTCTTAGGGTTGCTAGAACTAGGAATCTCGCCGACAGCTCTCGAGCCCAGGCTTAAACCTTGTTGTAAACGCTCATACGCAGATTCGGAATAAGATCTTCTTTGCTCTCTTTTCGATTTCTTATTTTTATCGTTGTTGTTCTCGTGTTCTGATTGCTTGACGTGTGGTAATTAACAGATATCCGGGTCCTCAGGGAAATTAGGGTTTTCCTAGTTTCCTTATTTAAACGGAAATCGACAGTGCGAATTTCAGTTTCCACATCGGGCTCGGTCGCTACGTAGCGACCGAGCGAGACGGACGCTCGGCCGCTACGTAGCGACCGAGCTTGGCTCAGGCTCGGACGCTCGGTCGCTACGTAGCGACCGAGCTTGGCTCAGGCTCGGACGCTCGGTCGCTATGTAGCGACCGAGCTGTGTGCATGCTTGGTCACCGCGTATCGATCGAGCTTGGCTTGTCCGCGGTCTGATTTCCATACTCGAGCTTGTCCGCAGCCGATTTGGATACATGTCCGTTGCCTTCGGACAATCGGTATTTAGTGGTCCGATTGAGATTTGGATGAGATTTTTACTGCAAGGCTCTTCGTAAAGATATATTTACGAAGATTACTTTTCGTAAAACATTTATACTGATTTTTACGGACTTTCAGACATTTATTCCGTCGTGACCGATTTTGACCCCAACAAGGATGCCTTTGGCCGAGACTTGTGCACATGCGGGCTGCATTTCATCGGCCAATCTGAAATATTAGGTTGAGAGTGAATTTCACCAAGTAAAAATCTTGAACCTCCGACGAGATCTTCTTATATACTTGAATTTTTTTAGGTTTTTTGTTTTTTAACGTTTTGGGGAGGAACATGTGATTGGAAAGGGGGAGGGTCGAATCTTAGCGACAAAGGGCTAAATCTCAGTGGATCGTGGCAGCAAGGCCACTCTGCCACTTACAATACCCCGTCGGGTATTTAAGTCTTCTGCAAAGGATTCTACCCGCCACTCGGTGGTAATTATAATTCAAGGCGGTCCGAACGGCGCTTCCACCGAACGGACTTAGCCAACGACACGTGCCTTTGGGAGCCGAAGCTCCTACTGAGGGTCGGCAATCGGGCGGCGGGCGCATGCGTCGCTTCTAGCCCGGATTCTGACTTAGAGGCGTTCAGTCATAATCCAGCGCACGGTAGCTTCGCACCACTGGCTTTTCAACCAAGCGCGATGACCAATTGTGCGAATCAACGGTTCCTCTCGTACTAGGTTGAATTACTATTGCGACTGTCACGCCCCCAATCCTGGAAAGGATTGTCGGGACGGCCATGGTTCGAGGAAACGTACTAGCCAGTCTTAGGACATCAAGGCAAGCGTTCCATGGTCAAGAAAGAAGGTTAAGGACATAAGGAAACTTAGACTTAACCTTATAAGAGCAAAGAGACGGCTAAGACGAGTAAGACGGTAACGGGACGAGATAGAGAAGTAGCTCGACCAGCTTAACGAAGCTAGGTTGAGTTCACTCCAGCTCAGCCACTACTAAGTCAGCTCCACTGGCTGGACTACTAGCTCACTCAGCTGAGGCAGCTGGGAGTCAGCTCATCTCAGCTAGATGGACTGTTCGTGTTTTAGGCCGATGGTCCGGGTCAGTGGCGGGCTGTGAGGTCCGGCCATGAGGCCATGGGCTGTTGGGTTCTTGGACAAGGCCGTGGGCTAAGTCCAGGAGGCTTGGGGCGTGGGTTGGGCTTATGACCGACCCCAAACCCAATCAGAAAGGGCGAAGGGATGCAAGTGGCCGAGAGGGCACAACCCTTGGCCGATGGTGCCCATTCGCTAGCAAGTCGTGCCTGTTCGTGGGACAAGACTTACCCCCTCGTTTTCTATAAATATGGGGGCTCTCCTGTCGATTTCATTATCCATTTCCAGAGTAAAATACTCAGAGAAAAACGTAGAGAGAGAGAGAGAGAGTCCCGGCCAAGAGATCGGCCGGAAAAGGGCCGGTCGTGGTGGTTTAGTATCTCCGGCAAGGAGAACGGTTTAGGAGAGAGGAGGCCGTGTGGTTATGAATACCCAAGGCATAGAGAAAGGTCTGGAGAAGGACTCCAAAGCCGTGGTTCAGTCAGATAGGGTCAGTGGGGTAACCACCGACTCATCGGCTAAGACCATCGGACAGTCTGAACCGGTCTAGCCATGGGCGTTTGGATTGTATCCTATTCTTCTTATTCTTTTCATCTAGTTCTTCTTCTACTCCTTCTGTACATTGGCGTGGCCTTGTTGATGTGTTGGGATTGGTTATAAGTTATAACCGTGGTTCTGGTTGAGTAATGCGGTCGCGGTCCATAACCGTCGAGTTAGGCGCGCGCATGGTCTAAACCGGCCTCAGGTGATCCGATTGGATAGGGGCGGTTCTGTTCTGTTCTGAACGGGGGCAACCCTTCCCTGAACAGTCACAATGGTTCATGACTTGTGTAGGATAAGGCGTGGTCCTTTGGCCATAGGCCGGACACACGCACGGACCAGACAGTCCATACGGACGGTTAGGTCGAACGGTTGGAACATCTGAATGGGTGCGAGTTGCCAAGGGTCATGACTTACCAAGAGGCACGTGTGTCCAAAGGGTACTAGTTCCCAAAGGGTGTGAGTTCCAAACGGTGCCATTGGTTCAAGGCTTAGGCCGAACCAAGTGGACAGTCCGCGGCTGCATAGTCGAACGGACGGACGGTTAGTTTAACCGGAGTGTTGTGTCGCAAGGTCTGATTGGTTGCAAGGCAATCCGGTTTGGTCTTGGGCCTTACTCTGTGGTATGGATCCAGGCTTTGGGTCGGATCAGGTAAGAAGGTCCGTGAGCCTTTGGGCCGGACTTATAATTGGCCGATCGCACCTAGATCTTAATCAGACGGTTAGACGGGACTATGGACAATCCGGCTAAGGTTGGATGGTTCTAGCCGCAAAGGCTAAGTAGGATATCTTACAATCAACCTCGGGTTGGTGAGTAGGATAGGCGCCATATGCCTTATGTAGGGCGTAGACCCACATAATGGCAATGGAAGGCCGGTCATATCAGTGCATGCTAAGTGGACGATGGCTTATCAAGTCTAGTGGTCGGATCATGTTTCATGACGATGGTTCGATGGCCGAACACTAGTATGGATAATCATGATGCTTCTAGATATCAACCTTGGTGTTGATAACTTCGAGATTGGCTAAGAGTCATGACGAAGAGTATGGCTAGTACTATGTGTCGTAGACCATAAGTATTGAGCTTAGGTGTGATTGTTCAAGGAAGGCCGTGTAAGATCTGATCATGGTTGAGTATGGACGACCTGACCTCTGAATGATGGCTCAAGGTGTCGGTCCTAACCTGATTAATGAATGCATCGGTTGGTATGAACAAATCATATCTGTTGTCTGGGTTAAGTCCCAAGGCCGGTCAGGCCAGATGATGACTCATCAGTTCCAAGTCATGTGAGGATGGTTGGTTGATTGACTTAGGATCTCATGAGCTTTTTCAGTCCAGAAGATGGACTTGGTACAATTGCCTATAAGGCAAAAAGGATTTTGGATTGTGCTTGAGCCGAGATAGGCCAAATACATACCCTTATCCTTTCAAAGACTTCTCAAAGGTTACTTATGTCGGTGGGGATGGTTGGTTGAATGACTAAGTACCTAGGGGAGCTGTTTGATGCAGGAGTCAAGATAAGGACCTTAAGTAAGATCATTGAGTGATCGTGGTCCAGCTGTTAAGCAAGAGCGATTCGAGTCAATGGAGGACCGATGAGCTAATAAGCTCCGTAGATGTGGCAAAGGTATGATCTAGCATTTACTTATGTAGATCTAGATAGAATGGTTTAGGGGAATGGAACCTCAGAATTGTATGGCTTGGTTTGGGTTTAGGATTGACC
>NW_022610550.1:65000-77500 GCF_000309985.2 Brassica rapa
CAAGCTCGGTCGCTACGTAGCGACCGGGCTCGAGCCAAAGTTCGGTCGCTGCGTAGTGACCGAGCTCTTCCGAACATCGGTACGACATCAGTACATGCATTCTCGTCAAACCTTCAAATGTTATCTCCCGAAGACCGTAGCGAGCTCAGCCTATGTTTTCCGCTATTCTAAATCATCGATCAAACTTCGCGGATTAGAAACCGCGGAAAGTTCTTTCTTTGTCGAAAGAAATCGTAGTAAACGCTTCGAGTCGGAAGATGGCCCAAAGGGACCTAAAACACGACTCGAGGCCTATCCTGCGATTTCTTAACCAAAAGCCCGTAAACCACAGCACGGTTTACGCTTGGTCCACAAGGAAGGATAAATGTCAAGTTTCCGCGGATAAATACGGAAGTTTTGAAGATAATTGTGAAAATCGGGAAAAATGGAATATCTCCATTTTTATGCTATGACGGCTTAAGGGCAGAAGAGTAAAAGTGTAAACCGACCTTGGAGCTAGTATATAAGGAGTCCTAGGCGAGGAGCATGAGGGGGAACTTTTTAGACTCGGAATTTCTCTGCACTTAGAAACTTTAGGCTTTATTCTCGACAAGTTCGGTTTCTATGACTGGCACTCAATTACTAGACGAACTCGCCCAGGCAGTTCGATCTCTTGTCCAGCTCTATCAATTGAACTACGTTCGGCTTGATCCTCGAAAGGGGTACGTAGGCAGCCTTTAACAAGGTTTAGTCCGAAATACATCAAAAACCTTTTATTTATCTTTTTCGTCTTTTGTTATCGAGCTGCGACTCAAATAGGTTTGAGCTTTTAGGCTGCTAGAGCTAAGTAACTCGCTGACAGCCTTTGCGGCCAAAGCTTTTATGATCCCTTGTAATGATCGCAACGCTCTTACGCGGACTCGAAATAAGATCTACTGTTTTCTCTAAACTCGTTTGTTATCTTTTCATGATTTCCGCATATATTCGATCACTTGTCGTTGGCTCTCGCAGAGATCCGGGACCTCTGGGAAATTAGGGTTTTCCTAGTTTCCTTATTTAAACGGAAATCGACAGTGCGAATTTCGGTTCCCACAGTTTGGCGCTAGAAGGAGGGGGGGTTACGGATTACTCTTACTCATGGCCACAAAACACTTGATCGAAACAATGTTTGGATATATGAAAGACAAACTCACAACACTGACTGCTCCTATGGCCAACGCTTACGCAAACGCCGTAGTTTTCAACAAAATCGAAAACTTAGTCGCGACCTTCCGCCACAGGAAGAGCACTAAAACAAGCTCGCGATTTCTCCCTGTAAACAAGAAGGGAAACGATAAATCTTATCAAGCCAACTCTCCACGCGCTACATAGCGACCTGTAAGGCCTCAGAAAGGTCCTCCTTTGGGTTCTCTTTTGAATCCTTGTCGAAACACTTTTCGTTTCGTCTCAATCGGAGTTTCCGTTGAGATTTTACGACGAAAACAAGTAGGACTCTTCTCGGCTTGCTTCCACTCGCTACGTAGCGACCTGTCAGACTGTCAGTCGCTACGTAGCGACCTGTAAGGCCTCAGAAAGGTCCTCCTTTGGGTTCTCATTTGAATCCTCGTCGAAACGCTTTTCGTTTCGTCTCAATCGGAGTTTCCGTTGAGATTTTACGACGAAAATAAGTAAGACTCTTCTCGGCTTGCTTCCACTCGCTACGTAGCGACCTGTCAGACTGTCAGTCGCTACATAGCGACCTGTAAGGCCTTAGAAAGGTCCTCCTTTGGGTTCTCTTTTGAATCCTCGTCGAAACGCTTTTCGTTTCGTCTCAATCGGAGTTTCCGTTGAGATTTTACGACGAAAACAAGTAGGACTCTTCTCGGCTTGCTTCCACTCGCTACGTAGCGACCTGTCAGACTGTCAGTCGCTACGTAGCGACCTGTAAGGCCTCAGAAAGGTCCTCCTTTGGGTTCTCTTTTGAATCCTCGTCGAAGAACTTTTCGTTTCGTCTCAATCGGAGTTTCCGTTGAGATTTTACGACAAAAACAAGTAGGACTCTTCTCGGCTTGCTTCCACTCGCTACGTAGCGACCTGTCAGACTGTCAGTCGCTACGTACCGACCTGTAAGGCCTCAGAAAGGTCCTCCTTTGGGCTCTCTTTTGAATCCTCGTCGAAACACTTTTTGTTTCGTCTCAATCGGAGTTTCCGTTGAGATTTTACGACGAAAACAAGTAGGACTCTTCTTGGCTTGCTTCCACTCGCTACGTAGCGACCTGTCAGACTGTCAGTCGCTACGTAGCGACCTGTAAGGCCTCAGAAAGGTCCTCCTTTGGGTTCTCTTTTGAATCCTCGTCGAAATGCTTTTCGTTTTGTCTCAAACGGAGTTTCCGTTGAGATTTTACGACGAAAACAAGTAGGACTCTTCTCGGCTTGCTTCCACTCGCTACGTAGCGACCTGTCAGACTGTCAGCCGCTACGTAGCGACCTGTAAGGCCTCAGAAAGGTCCTCCTTTGGGTTCTCTTTTGAATCCTCGTCGAAGCACTTTTCGTTTCGTCTCAATCGGAGTTTCCGTTGAGATTTTACGACAAAAACAAGTAGGACTCTTCTCGGCTTGCTTCCACTCGCTACGTAGCGACCTGTCAGACTGTCAGTCGCTACGTAGCGACCTGTAAGGCCTCAGAAAGGTCCTCCTTTGGGCTCTCTTTTGAATCCTCGTCGAAACACTTTTTGTTTCGTCTCAATCGGAGTTTCCGTTGAGATTTTACGACGAAAACAAGTAGGACTCTTCTTGGCTTGCTTCCACTCGCTACTTAGCGACCTGTCATACTGTCAGTCGCTACGTAGCGACCTGTAAGGCCTCAGAAAGGTCCTCCTTTGGGTTCTCTTTTGAATCCTCGTCGAAACGCTTTTTGTTTCGTCTCAATCGGAGTTTCCGTTGAGATTTTACCACGAAAACAAGTAGGACGCTTCTCGGCTTGCTTCCACTCGCTACGTAGCGACCTGTCAGACTGTCAGTCGCTACGTAGCGACCTGTAAGGCCTCAGAAAGATCCTCCTTTGGGTTGTCTTTTGAATCCTCATCGAAACGCTTTTCGTTTCGTCTCAATCGGAGTTTCCGTCGAGATTTTACGACGAAAACAAGTAGGACTCTTCTCGGCTTGCTTCCACTCGCTACGTAGCGACCTGTCAGACTGTCAGTCGCTACGTAGCGACCTGTAAGGCCTCAGAAAGGTCCTCCTTTGGGTTCTATTTTGAATCCTCGTCGAAACGCTTTTCGTTTCGTCTCAATCGGAGTTTCCGTTGAGATTTTACGACGAAAACAAGTAGGACTCTTCTCGGCTTGCTTCCACTCGCTACGTTGCGACCTGTCAGACTGTCAGTCGCTACGTAGCGACCTGTAAGGCCTCAGAAAGGTCCTCCTTTGGGTTCTCTTTTGAATCCTCGTCGAAACGCTTTTTGTTTCGTCTCAATCGGAGTTTCCGTTGAGATTTTACGACGAAAACAAGTAGGACGCTTCTCGGCTTGCTTCCACTCGCTACGTAGCGACCTGTCAGACTGTCAGTCGCTACGTAGCAACCTGTAAGCCTCAGAAAGGTCCTCCTTTGGGTTGTCTTTTGAATCCTCATCGAAACGCTTTTCGTTTCGTCTCAATCGTAGTTTCCGTCGAGAATTTACGACGAAAACAAGTTGGACTCGTCTTGGCTCCCTTCCACTCGCTATAGCGACCGAGATGACATCCTCACTCGCTATAGCGACCTGTCAGGCCTCAAAGGGTCCTCCTTTGCGTTCTCCTTTGAATCCTCATCGAAACGCTTTTCGTTTCGTCTCAATCGGAGTTTCCGTTGGGATTGTACGACAAAAACAAGTAAAACTCATCTTAAACTCCTTGGCTTGTTCCTGCTCGCCCTACCTCCATATTTGCGTTCACTTTCGAATCTCGATCGAAACGTCTCTTGTTTCGCCGCGATTGAAGTTACCATTGAGACTTTATGATCTAAAAAAAACCCGCAAAGACTTGTTTTCTCGCATGGATTCAGATAAATCGTATAAAACAGCAACGGTTAACTTAACACCTTAGCCGCCTTAACTATACGATTACGTTGAACCTTTTTACAAAAATCGACGTCTTATCTAAGGAGAAGATAACAGTCAAGTTCGGAAGATAAATGTCAAGTTTCAAAGGATAAACACCAATATCGGAAATGGCGAACATACACGAGAATAGGAAACGGAAATGAGCACGCAAAACTGAGAAGGGACAAAACTGCATCTTCGAGAGAACTCAGATCTTGCAAACCGATCTAAACTCTCCGAAAGTCGAGAAACGATCGCCACGCATATCAAGCTCGCTTCCTAAAGAGAGAAAAAGTTAGAGACATGAACGTCGTCTTAAAACCGATTCGTTTCTGGCAATTTTCTCGGAACCGACATATCCCAAGTCGTCAACGTGGAAACACCCAAATCACAGTCCAAGCGTCGTCTATAAATCGTCCCGAATTATCGATCATTCCAAACATCAGAAGAGGAAACGTACACAACCCTTCAAAGTATCGGTTCAACCGTTTTCTTTCGTAAAAAAAAAAAGGGAGAGTAGGTACGTATACTATACTTGTATACTCCCAAACTTCAAAAAAACTTCTGCAAATCGTCAAGAATAGGCAAACGACAATCTTAATATTCGTCTAAAACGCTAGAAACATATCCAGACGATGTTGAACATAATCTCAAAAACTATACATCATTTCTTATCGCAATCATGCGTACGGAAAACTTGTACCAATATCAAACTGAAACTCGACGATTAGCCAAAGTGAAGTGATCTTTGGTGAGATGATCACGTCCCTGAATGTTCTCCAATGATTGTGATGTTATTTCATAAGCAGTGGATTGAGTGATACTTCTAAGAGTTGCGGAATGACTCTTGGACTATCAAGGGTTTGCTTGCAAGGTAAGGATCAAGGATCCGAAATACACTTAGAACAAGCTTGATCAAACAAGATTCAGAGAGAATTTTTATTAGAAAAGAGTTTGATGATTTTATTGAGAGTTTTGATCAGAATATAAAGAGAAGAAGACTGTACATGCACAGCTTCTTGGAAACACACAAAACAATTAAAACAAAGACTAAGTTTAAATTTGAAAATAAGAAAAGGCTCCTGGTTTCTTCATGCACGAAATTAGGGGAAATGGGCCTGGTTCAGGCTTAGTTTCATCAAGAGGCTCATGTATAAGTGTTGTGTCCAAGCCTCATTAAAAACCTTGTTTGGAAAACCCATTGGGACAAAACCAAACTAAGGAAAAGAGTGCAAGTCACAACACCTCTCTTGATGATTGTCTTAGATGGCTTGAATCACAACCAGAGTGGTTGGATAAGCACACTCTAGACTGCCATGGATAGTGTGAAGTAGTTGATGAAGAGCTTGTCGAAATCTTGCTTGCTTTGATCTTGTCATTGGACCAATAGGTACTTCTAGGTCCTTCTCATTTGTTTCTTCAGGTTCAAGCAGATCCCTGGTTCTTTCTTCAACTTCCTTAAGCTCTGGTTCAAGCTGATCCATCTCTTCAGTTCCATTGCTAGCCAAGATCACATCATCCTCTCCCACTTGAGAAGGATTTGACCTCAAATCCGTTTCTTCTGCACAATAAGGAACTAAATCAGTAACATTGAAGCTTGAACTAACGTTATACTTACCTTGGAGATCCAGTTGATAGGCATTGTTGTTGATCTTCCTGATGACTTTGAAAGGACCATCCAATCTAGGCATAAGTTTAGATTTTCTTTCATTAGGAAATCTGTCCTTCCTCAGGTGTATCCAAACTAAGTCTCCTTCTTCAAAGATCATCTCCTTTCTTCCTTTGTTAGCATACTCAGCATACAACTTGGTCTTGTTTTCTATATTGATCCGTGCCTTCTCATGTATCTGCTTAACAAGTTCAGCTTTCTTTTGTCCATCCAAGCTAACTCTTTCACTCAAAGGTAAAGGCATTAGATCCAAAGGTGTTAAAGGATTGAAACCATAGACAATTTCAAATGGAGAGAACTTAGTTGCAGAATGCTTAGCATGATTATAAGCAAATTCTACATGTGGCAAACATTCTTCCCAAGTTCTAAGGTTCTTTTTAATCAATGCACGCAACAAGGTAGACAATGTTCTATTGACAACTTCAGTTTGTCCATCAGACTGCGGATGACAGGTAGTAGAGAAACACAGTTTAGTTCCTAATTTAGACCACAAGGTTTTCCAAAAAAAGCTAAGAAACTTAGTGTCTCTATCAGAAACAATTGTCCTAGGCATTCCATGAAGTCTAACAATTTCCTTAAAGAACAGATTAGCAACATTCACAGCATCATCCGTCTTATGACATGGAATAAAGTGAGCCATTTTAGAGAACCTATCAATGACTACAAACACAGAATCTCTTCCAGTTTTCGTTCTAGGTAACCCAACAACAAAATCCATTGAAATGTCATGCCATGGATGCAAAGGAATGGGTAAAGGAGTATACAGACCGTGGTTCTGGACTTTGGACTTAGCCTGTTTGCAAGTGACACACCTTTCGCAAGATTTTTCTACATCTCTCCTCATATGTGGCCAATAGAAGTGCTCTTGCATTACATTCAGTGTTTTAGCCACGCCAAAGTGTCCTCCACGTCCACCTGCATGAGCTTCCTTGACAAACAAATCTCTCAAAGAGGAGTTAGGCACACATAGTCTATTTTCAAAGAAGAGAAAACCATCACTCTTGAAGTATTTACCACGACCAAACTTCTCACAAGAAGCATATATTTCCTTAAAATCAGAATCAGTGGCATATAAAGTTTTGATATGTTCAAATCCAAGTAGTTTGGTTTCAAGAGTGTTTAAGAGAACATACCTTCGAGATAGTGCATCAGCAACTATATTTTCCTTACCTTTCTTGTACTTGATCACATAAGGAAAGGTTTCTATGAATTCAATCCATCTAGCATGTCTCTTGTTCAGTTTTTGTTGTCCTTTGAGATGTTTGAGAGACTCATGATCAGTGTGGATGACGAACTCCTTTGGCCAGAGATAGTGTTGCCAAGTTTGCAAAGCCCTCACAAGCGCATAGAGCTCTTTGTCATACGTTGGATAGTTCAGAGTAGCCCCTCCAAGCTTTTCACTAAAGAAAGCTATAGGTTTCTTCTCCTGCATAAGCACAGTACCTACACCAACACCAGATGTATCACATTCTATTTCAAATGTTTTAGAAAAATCAGGGAGAGAAAGAACTGGTGAATTGGTGAGTTTCTCTTTTAAGGCTTGGAATGCTTCTTCTTGTGCTTGTTCCCACTTGAACCCCACGTTTTTCTTGATTACTTCAGTCAGTGGTGCAGCCAAAGTACTAAAATCTTTGACAAATTTTCTGTAGAAACCGGCTAGACCATGAAAGCTTCTCACTTCACCAACTGTCTTTGGGCTTGGCCATTCTTTGATTGCTTTAATCTTTTCTTTATCAACCTGGATACCTTCTGCACTCACAACAAAACCTAAAAAGACAAGGTTATCTGCTCCAAAAGTACATTTCTTTAGATTAGCAAACAAGGATTCTTTTCTAAGTACTTCTAGAACCTTTCTAAGATGCTCAATATGTTCATCCAAGTTCTTACTGTAGATCAGAATGTCATCAAAGTAAACCACAACGAAATGACCTATAAATGATCTAAGAACATGGTTCATTAGTCTCATGAAAGTACTAGGTGCATTCGTCAGCCGAAATGGCATCACTAACCATTCATATAACCCTTGTTTTGTTTTAAAAGCGGTTTTCCACTCATCACCCTCTTTCATTCTAATCTGGTGATACCCACTTTCCAAATCAACCTTAGAAAAGATGCTAGAACCATGCAATTCATCAATCATATCATCTAATCTAGGGATGGGGTGTCGATACTTTACAGTGATATTGTTGATGGCTCTGCAATCGACACACATTCTCCAACTACCATCTTTCTTTGGTACAAGCAAGACTGGAACTGCACATGGGCTCATGCTTTCACGGATATGACCTTTCTCCATAAGCTCAGTGACTTGTTGTTGTAGTTCCTTGGTCTCCACAGGGTTGGTTCTATAGGCTGGCTTGTTTGGAAGTGAAGCTCCTGGAATAAAATCGATTTGATGCTCTATTCCTCTGATAGGTGGTAATCCTTGTGGAGCTTCTTCTGGAAAAACATCTTTGAATTCCTGCAAAAGCATCTGTATTTTGCTAGGAAGATCCTGCACTGGCTTTGTTATGTTTAGGCATTCTTTAAAAACAAATAGCAAGTGAGGTAAAGAACTTCCCTTTGGTTGAAGCAACAGATTGGCAGGTTGTTTTGTCTTTGGTTCTGATGAAGCTTTATTTTTCTTCAAAGCTATCTGATCAAGATGGACTTCTTGCGGTGTTAAAGGAACTAAGACAGTCTTCTTTCCCTTGTACTCAAACGAGTATCTGTTTGTGAACCCATCATGAAGAGTTCTTCTATCGGATTGCCAAGGCCTTCCAAGCAGTATGTGTCCCGCATCCATTGGTAAGACATCACACAATATCTCATCCTCATACTTCCCAATAGACAATGGTATCTTGACTTGGTGTTTCACCTTCAGCTCTCCTTCATCATTAAGCCACTGTAACTTGTAAGTTGTTGGCCTTTTCATGATCTTCAGACCAAGTTTCTCAACCATGGTTTCACTTGCAGCGTTGGTACAGCTTCCTCCATCTATAACCAAACTGCACACCTTGCCTTGAACCATACAGCGAGTATGAAACAGATTCTCTCTTTGCTCATCTCCAACAATCTTGGCTTGCAGATTCAGTGTTCTTCTTGCGACAAGTAACTCTCCACGAGCTGGCATCTCCACTCTTTCTTCTTCAGACTCAGATTGTTCCTCTTCCTCTGATTCAATCTCCCCATTATCTCTGATGAGTATTACCCTTTTGTTGGAGCAGCTACTGGCATAGTGTCCATAACCTTTACACTTGTAGCACTGTATGTCTCTGGTTTTGGATGCAGTGGCTACTTCCTTTCCTTTAATACTTTGTTCCTCCCCTTTAGGCTTGGAGAATGGTTTGGATTCTCTGGTCTTTTCGTCCTTCTGGTAGTGTGGCTTGCTTGTTCCATAGCTAGACTTGTAACTTCTTCTTTTCAACTGCTGTTCAAACATAATTGCCTTGTGCAGAAGCTCTTCCATCTCAACATAATGATGAACTTCAAGTCTGTCCATGATGTCTCGGTTTAGACCACCCATGAATCTGGCCATTGTTGCTTCTCTGTCTTCTTGTATATCAGCTCTCAGCATAAGGGTTTCCATCTCCTTATAATATTCTTCAACTGATTTACTTCCCTGAGACAGTGTTCTGAGCTTGAAGTGCAGCTCTCTGTGGTAATGGCTTGGTACAAATCTCTTCCTCATAATCACCTTCATCTGGTTCCAGGTTTCAACAGGAAAATCTCCAGCCCTTCTTCTTGCTGTAACCAAGTTATCCCACCAACTTAGCGCATACTCTTTGAACTCAGTAGGAGCAAGTTTCATTTTGTACTCTTGTGTGTAGTTTCTACAATTGAACACAAGTTCAATCTTCTTTTCCCACTCTAAATACTCTTCAGGATCAGCAGTGCCTTTAAACTCAGGAATCTTCAGTTTCAAACCACCAAGAGGATCATTGGTTTGTGGCCTTGCTTCTTGATTACGTCTCCTTCTCCTGGTGCCATTGGATATGTTGTTATGACTATAATAGCTTTCTGAAGCAGACTGATTTGGACTCCTCCTAGATCTCTCACGTTCTGAATGGGAAACCTCAGTTCTGAAGTTTTCTAGTCTCTGATCCATCAAAGTAATCATCACAGTATTCATGCGTGCAGTCAAAGCATCAAGTAGTAGTTGATCCATTCCATTGTTCTGACTGCTTTCTTCTCCCATGGTTCCTGTTGAATTTCCAAACACAAAACCAGTAAAAGAGATCACAGAAATATAATATAACAGAAAGTAATAGGATTGAATCTAGAATAATCAGATTTCTGAAATTTTTTATGAAGAACCCTAGTTCTTTTCTCTGTAATTTCGAAAATCTACTCAGATTATTTAGCAATTTAAAAACTTTTTCTAGGTAGATCTGACCCTAATAAACACGTTTCTAACAAGATCTAGGTTTTAGAACAGATCTGATAACAGAATATGAAAAGTCTAAAAGTTGCAGATCTGGAAAAAAACACAACCTGATGATGGAGATCTGCTCTGATACCACTTGAAGTGATCTTTGGTGAGATGATCACGTCCCTGAATGTTCTCCAATGATTGTGATGATGAAATAAGCAGTGGATTGAGTGATACTTCTAAGAGTTGCGGAATGACTCTTGGACTATCAAGGGTTTGCTTGCAAGGTAAGGATCAAGGATCCGAAATACACTTAGAACAAGCTTGATCAAACAAGATTCAGAGAGAATTTTTATTAGAAAAGAGTTTGATGATTTTATTGAGAGTTTTGATCAGAATATAAAGAGAAGAAGACTGTACATGCACAGCTTCTTGGAAACACACAAAACAATTAAAACAAAGACTAAGTTTAAATTTGAAAATAAGAAAAGGCTCCTGGTTTCTTCATGCACGAAATTAGGGTAGGAAATGGGCCTGGTTCAGGCTTAGTTTCATCAAGAGGCTCATGTATAAGTGTTGTGTCCAAGCCTCATTAAAAACCTTGTTTGGAAAACCCATTGGGACAAAACCAAACTAAGGAAAAGAGTGCAAGTCACAACACCTCTCTTGATGATTGTCTTAGATGGCTTGAATCACAACCAGAGTGGTTGGATAAGCACACTCTAGACTGCCATGGATAGTGTGAAGTAGTTGATGAAGAGCTTGTCGAAATCTTGCTTGCTTTGATCTTGTCATTGGACCAATAGGTACTTCTAGGTCTTTCTCATTTGTTTCTTCAGGTTCAAGCAGATCCCTGGTTCTTTCTTCAACTTCCTTAAGCTCTGGTTCAAGCTGATTCATCTCTTCAGTTCCATTGCTAGCCAAGATCACATCACAAAGTATTGAAGCCTTTTACGGTTTCAGAAAGCCAGTTTTGTTCTAAAAATTTCTACGAGAAATCTTCAATCACCAAAGCATTTTTTTCAGTTTCCGTTGTACTAAGTAAGTCACGTAAAAGCATCGAAAACATTTGCAACGAAGAAAACTCGAGAATATATGTAGCATCGTGCACATTAAAAGGAGCACTTTCCTCCCGATGGTTAGCTAGATCCACCTCTGGTTGACCAATTCGTTCAAGAAACGAATGTGTCATGAGAATCCTCTCGAAAAACCTATGAAAAACGTTCCGCGACTAGATCGTATTGAAATAAACTTCGGTAATACTCCATGAGTAACTCCAAGCAACTTTCACCTAAGATCAAAATCACAGCGGGAACGTTTCTCGTAAAACCCGCAGAAACAATGCTACTTTGACATATGTGTACATATCACTGATTTACGACCTTTGTAAAATCGGTTATATGATATGATAAATTATCGTATAGCCCACAGTCGGAAATCATATGATAAATTCTTCGTAACGAAACAAAGTCCTAACAACCAAACGGTTAACGAAAAATCTAAACTTTTCGAAAATTGATCAAGTTCAATACGCTCCACAATTCACTTTAAGCCCGCAACGTTTTAACCATAATACGCGGCATGCAAGGAAAAATTCGTAACACAGCTTCTAGAGCTATACGAAACATCCTAAAAAATGCACGAAATACATCTCGGAAGGCCAACACTTCACAAAGCACTATGAAGGAAAACGCTTGTTCCCATGGACAAATTTACACGACACCTCAGTCATAATTCCTCGATCGCAAATAAAACTATTAGCATCCAAACATGAACAACAATTTTGGCTGCAAACATTCATAGCCAAACTAGAATGTTTTTCAAACAAATGGCTAAGACTAAACCCTTGCAACATCGCAAAATATCTTCAAGCCCGCGAACATTTTAAGCACGAAACGTGGCATACAAAAGAATAACAAATCTTCAGCATCGCGAGACGTCGCAGACGCCTGAAGATTAGTTCTTCGACGAAAATTTCCTTCCTCGATAAAAACACCGTCATGGAAGACCAAACAGTCGTACGCACTAACATCTTCTCGAAAAATATTCTTCGCGAAGACTCGAAACGGTATTTTTTACCATTATGTTTGTTGCTGATCACAACAAACTCTCAACGTCCTAAACAGACATAGCCATCTCACGAAGATGACTCTCTTACATCCGACACAAGGATAATAGCGCTATAAAAGAAATCCGAAATTTTGGTCCAGCACTTCCGGTCTCCGGAGAGATGCTCGATTCGTATCAAACAAGTCGTATAAGCCGAGAACCTATCGCGGACTTTAAATCGATACGAATCCGGAAGAAATCGCAACATGAAAAACGATAGCCAGCCAGTCACCGCACAATCCTTAAACCGAAAGTAAACCTAGTTCTTGCCCTAAACCCAGCGCACTGGTCTCTAACATCTCTAGGAATAGTATCAAACACCCTGATACGAGATCC
>NW_022610551.1:0-34649 GCF_000309985.2 Brassica rapa
GGAATATGACAGCTTCTTTGTCATTCTAATCAAACCAGGATGAATCGCGATGTAAGAAGCTTGATTTTGATACATAAAGTAGTGGAGAATCACCAGGAAGTTGAATAAATCTCATAGGAGTTAGGATGAAGAAGCTATCCCACTTTCAAATCAGGTGATCCCAGTTTCCTGTTTGGGAATATGACAGCTTCTTTGTCATTCTAATCAAACCAGGATGAATCGCGATGTAAGAAGCTTGATTTTGATACATAAAGTAGTGGAGAATCACCAGGAAGCTGAATAAATCTCATAGGAGTTAGGATGAAGAAGCTATCCCACTTTCAAATCAGGTGATCCCAGTTTTCCTGTTTGGGAATATGACAGCTTCTTTGTCATTCTAATCAAACCAGGATGAATCGCGATGTAAGAAGCTTGATTTTGATACATAAAGTAGTGGAGAATCACCAGGAAGCTGAATAAATCTCATAGGAGTTAGGATGAAGAAGCTATCCCACTTTCAAATCAGGTGATCCCAGTTTTCCTGTTTGGGAATATGACAGCTTCTTTGTCATTCTAATCAAACCAGGATGAATCGCGATGTAAGAAGCTTGATTTTGATACATAAAGTAGTGGAGAATCACCAGGAAGTTGAATAAATCTCATAGGAGTTAGGATGAAGAAGCTATCCCACTTTCAAATCAGGTGATCCCAGTTTTCCTGTTTGGGAATATGACAGCTTCTTTGTCATTCTAATCAAACCAGGATGAATCGCGATGTAAGAAGCTTGATTTTGATACATAAAGTAGTGGAGAATCACAGGAAGCTGAATAAATCTCATAGGAGTTAGGATGAAGAAGCTATCCCACTTTCAAATCAGGTGATCCCAGTTTTCCTGTTTGGGAATATGACAGCTTCTTTGTCATTCTAATCAAACCAGGATGAATCGCGATGTAAGAAGCTTGATTTTGATACATAAAGTAGTGGAGAATCACCAGGAAGCTGAATAAATCTCATAGGAGTTAGGATGAAGAAGCTATCCCACTTTCAAATCAGGTGATCCCAGTTTTCCTGTTTGGGAATATGACAGCTTCTTTGTCATTCTAATCAAACCAGGATGAATCGCGATGTAAGAAGCTTGATTTTGATACATAAAGTAGTGGAGAATCACCAGGAAGCTGAATAAATCTCATAGGAGTTAGGATGAAGAAGCTATCCCACTTTCAAATCAGGTGATCCCAGTTTTCCTGTTTGGGAATATGACAGCTTCTTTGTCATTCTAATCAAACCAGGATGAATCGCGATGTAAGAAGCTTGATTTTGATACATAAAGTAGTGGAGAATCACCAGGAAGCTGAATAAATCTCATAGGAGTTAGGATGAAGAAGCTATCCCACTTTCAAATCAGGTGATCCCAGTTTTCCTGTTTGGGAATATGACAGCTTCTTTGTCATTCTAATCAAACCAGGATGAATCGCGATGTAAGAAGCTTGATTTTGATACATAAAGTAGTGGAGAATCACCAGGAAGTGAATAAATCTCATAGGAGTTAGGATGAAGAAGCTATCCCACTTTCAAATCAGGTGATCCCAGTTTTCCTGTTTGGGAATATGACAGCTTCTTTGTCATTCTAATCAAACCAGGATGAATCGCGATGTAAGAAGCTTGATTTTGATACATAAAGTAGTGGAGAATCACCAGGAAGTGAATAAATCTCATAGGAGTTAGGATGAAGAAGCTATCCCACTTTCAAATCAGGTGATCCCAGTTTTCCTGTTTGGGAATATGACAGCTTCTTTGTCATTCTAATCAAACCAGGATGAATCGCGATGTAAGAAGCTTGATTTTGATACATAAAGTAGTGGAGAATCACCAGGAAGCTGAATAAATCTCATAGGAGTTAGGATGAAGAAGCTATCCCACTTTCAAATCAGGTGATCCCAGTTTTCCTGTTTGGGAATATGACAGCTTCTTTGTCATTCTAATCAAACCAGGATGAATCGCGATGTAAGAAGCTTGATTTTGATACATAAAGTAGTGGAGAATCACCAGGAAGCTGAATAAATCTCATAGGAGTTAGGATGAAGAAGCTATCCCACTTTCAAATCAAGTGATCTCAATTTTCCCTTTTTGGGAATATGACAGCTTCTTTGTCATTCTAATCAAACCAGGATGAATCGCGATGTAAGAAGCTTGATTTTGATACATAAAGTAGTGGAGAATCACCAGGAAGCTGAATAAATCTCATAGGAGTTAGGATGAAGAAGCTATCCCACTTTCAAATCAGGTGATCCCAGTTTTCCTGTTTGGGAATATGACAGCTTCTTTGTCATTCTAATCAAACCAGGATGAATCGCGATGTAAGAAGCTTGATTTTGATACATAAAGTAGTGGAGAATCACCAGGAAGTCGAATAAATCTCATAGGAGTTAGGATGAAGAAGCTATCCCACTTTCAAATCAGGTGATCCCAGTTTTCCTGTTTGGGAATATGACAGCTTCTTTGTCATTCTAATCAAACCAGGATGAATCGCGATGTAAGAAGCTTGATTTTGATACATAAAGTAGTGGAGAATCACCAGGAAGCTGAATAAATCTCATAGGAGTTAGGATGAAGAAGCTATCCCACTTTCAAATCAGGTGATCCCAGTTTTCCTGTTTGGGAATATGACAGCTTCTTTGTCATTCTAATCAAACCAGGATGAATCGCGATGTAAGAAGCTTGATTTTGATACATAAAGTAGTGGAGAATCACCAGGAAGCTGAATAAATCTCATAGGAGTTAGGATGAAGAAGCTATCCCACTTTCAAATCAGGTGATCCCAGTTTTCCTGTTTGGGAATATGACAGCTTCTTTGTCATTCTAATCAAACCAGGATGAATCGCGATGTAAGAAGCTTGATTTTGATACATAAAGTAGTGGAGAATCACCAGGAAGCTGAATAAATCTCATAGGAGTTAGGATGAAGAAGCTATCCCACTTTCAAATCAGGTGATCCCAGTTTTCCTGTTTGGGAATATGACAGCTTCTTTGTCATTCTAATCAAACCAGGATGAATCGCGATGTAAGAAGCTTGATTTTGATACATAAAGTAGTGGAGAATCACCAGGAAGCTGAATAAATCTCATAGGAGTTAGGATGAAGAAGCTATCCCACTTTCAAATCAGGTGATCCCAGTTTTCCTGTTTGGGAATATGACAGCTTCTTTGTCATTCTAATCAAACCAGGATGAATCGCGATGTAAGAAGCTTGATTTTGATACATAAAGTAGTGGAGAATCACCAGGAAGCTGAATAAATCTCATAGGAGTTAGGATGAAGAAGCTATCCCACTTTCAAATCAGGTGATCCCAGTTTTCCTGTTTGGGAATATGACAGCTTCTTTGTCATTCTAATCAAACCAGGATGAATCGCGATGTAAGAAGCTTGATTTTGATACATAAAGTAGTGGAGAATCACCAGGAAGCTGAATAAATCTCATAGGAGTTAGGATGAAGAAGCTATCCCACTTTCAAATCAGGTGATCCCAGTTTTCCTGTTTGGGAATATGACAGCTTCTTTGTCATTCTAATCAAACCAGGATGAATCGCGATGTAAGAAGCTTGATTTTGATACATAAAGTAGTGGAGAATCACCAGGAAGCTGAATAAATCTCATAGGAGTTAGGATGAAGAAGCTATCCCACTTTCAAATCAGGTGATCCCAGTTTTCCTGTTTGGGAATATGACAGCTTCTTTGTCATTCTAATCAAACCAGGATGAATCGCGATGTAAGAAGCTTGATTTTGATACATAAAGTAGTGGAGAATCACCAGGAAGTGAATAAATCTCATAGGAGTTAGGATGAAGAAGCTATCCCACTTTCAAATCAGGTGATCCCAGTTTTCCTGTTTGGGAATATGACAGCTTCTTTGTCATTCTAATCAAACCAGGATGAATCGCGATGTAAGAAGCTTGATTTTGATACATAAAGTAGTGGAGAATCACCAGGAAGCTGAATAAATCTCATAGGAGTTAGGATGAAGAAGCTATCCCACTTTCAAATCAGGTGATCCCAGTTTTCCTGTTTGGGAATATGACAGCTTCTTTGTCATTCTAATCAAACCAGGATGAATCGCGATGTAAGAAGCTTGATTTTGATACATAAAGTAGTGGAGAATCACCAGGAAGCTGAATAAATCTCATAGGAGTTAGGATGAAGAAGCTATCCCACTTTCAAATCAGGTGATCCCAGTTTTCCTGTTTGGGAATATGACAGCTTCTTTGTCATTCTAATCAAACCAGGATGAATCGCGATGTAAGAAGCTTGATTTTGATACATAAAGTAGTGGAGAATCACCAGGAAGCTGAATAAATCTCATAGGAGTTAGGATGAAGAAGCTATCCCACTTTCAAATCAGGTGATCCCAGTTTTCCTGTTTGGGAATATGACAGCTTCTTTGTCATTCTAATCAAACCAGGATGAATCGCGATGTAAGAAGCTTGATTTTGATACATAAAGTAGTGGAGAATCACCAGGAAGCTGAATAAATCTCATAGGAGTTAGGATGAAGAAGCTATCCCACTTTCAAATCAGGTGATCCCAGTTTTCCTGTTTGGGAATATGACAGCTTCTTTGTCATTCTAATCAAACCAGGATGAATCGCGATGTAAGAAGCTTGATTTTGATACATAAAGTAGTGGAGAATCACCAGGAAGCTGAATAAATCTCATAGGAGTTAGGATGAAGAAGCTATCCCACTTTCAAATCAGGTGATCCCAGTTTTCCTGTTTGGGAATATGACAGCTTCTTTGTCATTCTAATCAAACCAGGATGAATCGCGATGTAAGAAGCTTGATTTTGATACATAAAGTAGTGGAGAATCACCAGGAAGTGAATAAATCTCATAGGAGTTAGGATGAAGAAGCTATCCCACTTTCAAATCAGGTGATCCCAGTTTTCCTGTTTGGGAATATGACAGCTTCTTTGTCATTCTAATCAAACCAGGATGAATCGCGATGTAAGAAGCTTGATTTTGATACATAAAGTAGTGGAGAATCACCAGGAAGCTGAATAAATCTCATAGGAGTTAGGATGAAGAAGCTATCCCACTTTCAAATCAGGTGATCCCAGTTTTCCTGTTTGGGAATATGACAGCTTCTTTGTCATTCTAATCAAACCAGGATGAATCGCGATGTAAGAAGCTTGATTTTGATACATAAAGTAGTGGAGAATCACCAGGAAGCTGAATAAATCTCATAGGAGTTAGGATGAAGAAGCTATCCCACTTTCAAATCAGGTGATCCCAGTTTTCCTGTTTGGGAATATGACAGCTTCTTTGTCATTCTAATCAAACCAGGATGAATCGCGATGTAAGAAGCTTGATTTTGATACATAAAGTAGTGGAGAATCACCAGGAAGCTGAATAAATCTCATAGGAGTTAGGATGAAGAAGCTATCCCACTTTCAAATCAGGTGATCCCAGTTTTCCTGTTTGGGAATATGACAGCTTCTTTGTCATTCTAATCAAACCAGGATGAATCGCGATGTAAGAAGCTTGATTTTGATACATAAAGTAGTGGAGAATCACCAGGAAGCTGAATAAATCTCATAGGAGTTAGGATGAAGAAGCTATCCCACTTTCAAATCAGGTGATCCCAGTTTTCCTGTTTGGGAATATGACAGCTTCTTTGTCATTCTAATCAAACCAGGATGAATCGCGATGTAAGAAGCTTGATTTTGATACATAAAGTAGTGGAGAATCACCAGGAAGCTGAATAAATCTCATAGGAGTTAGGATGAAGAAGCTATCCCACTTTCAAATCAGGTGATCCCAGTTTTCCTGTTTGGGAATATGACAGCTTCTTTGTCATTCTAATCAAACCAGGATGAATCGCGATGTAAGAAGCTTGATTTTGATACATAAAGTAGTGGAGAATCACCAGGAAGTGAATAAATCTCATAGGAGTTAGGATGAAGAAGCTATCCCACTTTCAAATCAGGTGATCCCAGTTTTCCTGTTTGGGAATATGACAGCTTCTTTGTCATTCTAATCAAACCAGGATGAATCGCGATGTAAGAAGCTTGATTTTGATACATAAAGTAGTGGAGAATCACCAGGAAGCTGAATAAATCTCATAGGAGTTAGGATGAAGAAGCTATCCCACTTTCAAATCAGGTGATCCCAGTTTTCCTGTTTGGGAATATGACAGCTTCTTTGTCATTCTAATCAAACCAGGATGAATCGCGATGTAAGAAGCTTGATTTTGATACATAAAGTAGTGGAGAATCACCAGGAAGCTGAATAAATCTCATAGGAGTTAGGATGAAGAAGCTATCCCACTTTCAAATCAGGTGATCCCAGTTTTCCTGTTTGGGAATATGACAGCTTCTTTGTCATTCTAATCAAACCAGGATGAATCGCGATGTAAGAAGCTTGATTTTGATACATAAAGTAGTGGAGAATCACCAGGAAGCTGAATAAATCTCATAGGAGTTAGGATGAAGAAGCTATCCCACTTTCAAATCAGGTGATCCCAGTTTTCCTGTTTGGGAATATGACAGCTTCTTTGTCATTCTAATCAAACCAGGATGAATCGCGATGTAAGAAGCTTGATTTTGATACATAAAGTAGTGGAGAATCACCAGGAAGTGAATAAATCTCATAGGAGTTAGGATGAAGAAGCTATCCCACTTTCAAATCAGGTGATCCCAGTTTTCCTGTTTGGGAATATGACAGCTTCTTTGTCATTCTAATCAAACCAGGATGAATCGCGATGTAAGAAGCTTGATTTTGATACATAAAGTAGTGGAGAATCACCAGGAAGCTGAATAAATCTCATAGGAGTTAGGATGAAGAAGCTATCCCACTTTCAAATCAGGTGATCCCAGTTTTCCTGTTTGGGAATATGACAGCTTCTTTGTCATTCTAATCAAACCAGGATGAATCGCGATGTAAGAAGCTTGATTTTGATACATAAAGTAGTGGAGAATCACCAGGAAGCTGAATAAATCTCATAGGAGTTAGGATGAAGAAGCTATCCCACTTTCAAATCAGGTGATCCCAGTTTTCCTGTTTGGGAATATGACAGCTTCTTTGTCATTCTAATCAAACCAGGATGAATCGCGATGTAAGAAGCTTGATTTTGATACATAAAGTAGTGGAGAATCACCAGGAAGCTGAATAAATCTCATAGGAGTTAGGATGAAGAAGCTATCCCACTTTCAAATCAGGTGATCCCAGTTTTCCTGTTTGGGAATATGACAGCTTCTTTGTCATTCTAATCAAACCAGGATGAATCGCGATGTAAGAAGCTTGATTTTGATACATAAAGTAGTGGAGAATCACCAGGAAGTTGAATAAATCTCATAGGAGTTAGGATGAAGAAGCTATCCCACTTTCAAATCAGGTGATCCCAGTTTTCCTGTTTGGGAATATGACAGCTTCTTTGTCATTCTAATCAAACCAGGATGAATCGCGATGTAAGAAGCTTGATTTTGATACATAAAGTAGTGGAGAATCACCAGGAAGCTGAATAAATCTCATAGGAGTTAGGATGAAGAAGCTATCCCACTTTCAAATCAGGTGATCCCAGTTTTCCTGTTTGGGAATATGACAGCTTCTTTGTCATTCTAATCAAACCAGGATGAATCGCGATGTAAGAAGCTTGATTTTGATACATAAAGTAGTGGAGAATCACCAGGAAGCTGAATAAATCTCATAGGAGTTAGGATGAAGAAGCTATCCCACTTTCAAATCAGGTGATCCCAGTTTTCCTGTTTGGGAATATGACAGCTTCTTTGTCATTCTAATCAAACCAGGATGAATCGCGATGTAAGAAGCTTGATTTTGATACATAAAGTAGTGGAGAATCACCAGGAAGTGAATAAATCTCATAGGAGTTAGGATGAAGAAGCTATCCCACTTTCAAATCAGGTGATCCCAGTTTTCCTGTTTGGGAATATGACAGCTTCTTTGTCATTCTAATCAAACCAGGATGAATCGCGATGTAAGAAGCTTGATTTTGATACATAAAGTAGTGGAGAATCACCAGGAAGTGAATAAATCTCATAGGAGTTAGGATGAAGAAGCTATCCCACTTTCAAATCAGGTGATCCCAGTTTTCCTGTTTGGGAATATGACAGCTTCTTTGTCATTCTAATCAAACCAGGATGAATCGCGATGTAAGAAGCTTGATTTTGATACATAAAGTAGTGGAGAATCACCAGGAAGTGAATAAATCTCATAGGAGTTAGGATGAAGAAGCTATCCCACTTTCAAATCAGGTGATCCCAGTTTTCCTGTTTGGGAATATGACAGCTTCTTTGTCATTCTAATCAAACCAGGATGAATCGCGATGTAAGAAGCTTGATTTTGATACATAAAGTAGTGGAGAATCACCAGGAAGCTGAATAAATCTCATAGGAGTTAGGATGAAGAAGCTATCCCACTTTCAAATCAGGTGATCCCAGTTTTCCTGTTTGGGAATATGACAGCTTCTTTGTCATTCTAATCAAACCAGGATGAATCGCGATGTAAGAAGCTTGATTTTGATACATAAAGTAGTGGAGAATCACCAGGAAGTGAATAAATCTCATAGGAGTTAGGATGAAGAAGCTATCCCACTTTCAAATCAGGTGATCCCAGTTTTCCTGTTTGGGAATATGACAGCTTCTTTGTCATTCTAATCAAACCAGGATGAATCGCGATGTAAGAAGCTTGATTTTGATACATAAAGTAGTGGAGAATCACCAGGAAGCTGAATAAATCTCATAGGAGTTAGGATGAAGAAGCTATCCCACTTTCAAATCAGGTGATCCCAGTTTTCCTGTTTGGGAATATGACAGCTTCTTTGTCATTCTAATCAAACCAGGATGAATCGCGATGTAAGAAGCTTGATTTTGATACATAAAGTAGTGGAGAATCACCAGGAAGCTGAATAAATCTCATAGGAGTTAGGATGAAGAAGCTATCCCACTTTCAAATCAGGTGATCCCAGTTTTCCTGTTTGGGAATATGACAGCTTCTTTGTCATTCTAATCAAACCAGGATGAATCGCGATGTAAGAAGCTTGATTTTGATACATAAAGTAGTGGAGAATCACCAGGAAGTCGAATAAATCTCATAGGAGTTAGGATGAAGAAGCTATCCCACTTTCAAATCAGGTGATCCCAGTTTTCCTGTTTGGGAATATGACAGCTTCTTTGTCATTCTAATCAAACCAGGATGAATCGCGATGTAAGAAGCTTGATTTTGATACATAAAGTAGTGGAGAATCACCAGGAAGCTGAATAAATCTCATAGGAGTTAGGATGAAGAAGCTATCCCACTTTCAAATCAGGTGATCCCAGTTTTCCTGTTTGGGAATATGACAGCTTCTTTGTCATTCTAATCAAACCAGGATGAATCGCGATGTAAGAAGCTTGATTTTGATACATAAAGTAGTGGAGAATCACCAGGAAGTGAATAAATCTCATAGGAGTTAGGATGAAGAAGCTATCCCACTTTCAAATCAGGTGATCCCAGTTTTCCTGTTTGGGAATATGACAGCTTCTTTGTCATTCTAATCAAACCAGGATGAATCGCGATGTAAGAAGCTTGATTTTGATACATAAAGTAGTGGAGAATCACCAGGAAGCTGAATAAATCTCATAGGAGTTAGGATGAAGAAGCTATCCCACTTTCAAATCAGGTGATCCCAGTTTTCCTGTTTGGGAATATGACAGCTTCTTTGTCATTCTAATCAAACCAGGATGAATCGCGATGTAAGAAGCTTGATTTTGATACATAAAGTAGTGGAGAATCACCAGGAAGTCGAATAAATCTCATAGGAGTTAGGATGAAGAAGCTATCCCACTTTCAAATCAGGTGATCCCAGTTTTCCTGTTTGGGAATATGACAGCTTCTTTGTCATTCTAATCAAACCAGGATGAATCGCGATGTAAGAAGCTTGATTTTGATACATAAAGTAGTGGAGAATCACCAGGAAGCTGAATAAATCTCATAGGAGTTAGGATGAAGAAGCTATCCCACTTTCAAATCAGGTGATCCCAGTTTTCCTGTTTGGGAATATGACAGCTTCTTTGTCATTCTAATCAAACCAGGATGAATCGCGATGTAAGAAGCTTGATTTTGATACATAAAGTAGTGGAGAATCACAGGAAGTGAATAAATCTCATAGGAGTTAGGATGAAGAAGCTATCCCACTTTCAAATCAGGTGATCCCAGTTTTCCTGTTTGGGAATATGACAGCTTCTTTGTCATTCTAATCAAACCAGGATGAATCGCGATGTAAGAAGCTTGATTTTGATACATAAAGTAGTGGAGAATCACCAGGAAGCTGAATAAATCTCATAGGAGTTAGGATGAAGAAGCTATCCCACTTTCAAATCAGGTGATCCCAGTTTTCCTGTTTGGGAATATGACAGCTTCTTTGTCATTCTAATCAAACCAGGATGAATCGCGATGTAAGAAGCTTGATTTTGATACATAAAGTAGTGGAGAATCACCAGGAAGTGAATAAATCTCATAGGAGTTAGGATGAAGAAGCTATCCCACTTTCAAATCAGGTGATCCCAGTTTTCCTGTTTGGGAATATGACAGCTTCTTTGTCATTCTAATCAAACCAGGATGAATCGCGATGTAAGAAGCTTGATTTTGATACATAAAGTAGTGGAGAATCACCAGGAAGCGAATAAATCTCATAGGAGTTAGGATGAAGAAGCTATCCCACTTTCAAATCAGGTGATCCCAGTTTTCCTGTTTGGGAATATGACAGCTTCTTTGTCATTCTAATCAAACCAGGATGAATCGCGATGTAAGAAGCTTGATTTTGATACATAAAGTAGTGGAGAATCACCAGGAAGCTGAATAAATCTCATAGGAGTTAGGATGAAGAAGCTATCCCACTTTCAAATCAGGTGATCCCAGTTTTCCTGTTTGGGAATATGACAGCTTCTTTGTCATTCTAATCAAACCAGGATGAATCGCGATGTAAGAAGCTTGATTTTGATACATAAAGTAGTGGAGAATCACCAGGAAGCTGAATAAATCTCATAGGAGTTAGGATGAAGAAGCTATCCCACTTTCAAATCAGGTGATCCCAGTTTTCCTGTTTGGGAATATGACAGCTTCTTTGTCATTCTAATCAAACCAGGATGAATCGCGATGTAAGAAGCTTGATTTTGATACATAAAGTAGTGGAGAATCACCAGGAAGCTGAATAAATCTCATAGGAGTTAGGATGAAGAAGCTATCCCACTTTCAAATCAGGTGATCCCAGTTTTCCTGTTTGGGAATATGACAGCTTCTTTGTCATTCTAATCAAACCAGGATGAATCGCGATGTAAGAAGCTTGATTTTGATACATAAAGTAGTGGAGAATCACCAGGAAGTCGAATAAATCTCATAGGAGTTAGGATGAAGAAGCTATCCCACTTTCAAATCAGGTGATCCCAGTTTTCCTGTTTGGGAATATGACAGCTTCTTTGTCATTCTAATCAAACCAGGATGAATCGCGATGTAAGAAGCTTGATTTTGATACATAAAGTAGTGGAGAATCACCAGGAAGCTGAATAAATCTCATAGGAGTTAGGATGAAGAAGCTATCCCACTTTCAAATCAGGTGATCCCAGTTTTCCTGTTTGGGAATATGACAGCTTCTTTGTCATTCTAATCAAACCAGGATGAATCGCGATGTAAGAAGCTTGATTTTGATACATAAAGTAGTGGAGAATCACCAGGAAGCTGAATAAATCTCATAGGAGTTAGGATGAAGAAGCTATCCCACTTTCAAATCAGGTGATCCCAGTTTTCCTGTTTGGGAATATGACAGCTTCTTTGTCATTCTAATCAAACCAGGATGAATCGCGATGTAAGAAGCTTGATTTTGATACATAAAGTAGTGGAGAATCACCAGGAAGCTGAATAAATCTCATAGGAGTTAGGATGAAGAAGCTATCCCACTTTCAAATCAGGTGATCCCAGTTTTCCTGTTTGGGAATATGACAGCTTCTTTGTCATTCTAATCAAACCAGGATGAATCGCGATGTAAGAAGCTTGATTTTGATACATAAAGTAGTGGAGAATCACCAGGAAGTCGAATAAATCTCATAGGAGTTAGGATGAAGAAGCTATCCCACTTTCAAATCAGGTGATCCCAGTTTTCCTGTTTGGGAATATGACAGCTTCTTTGTCATTCTAATCAAACCAGGATGAATCGCGATGTAAGAAGCTTGATTTTGAAATCTCATAGGAGTTAGGATGAAGAAGCTATCCCACTTTCAAATCAGGTGATCCCAGTTTTCCTGTTTGGGAATATGACAGCTTCTTTGTCATTCTAATCAAACCAGGATGAATCGCGATGTAAGAAGCTTGATTTTGATACATAAAGTAGTGGAGAATCACCAGGAAGTGAATAAATCTCATAGGAGTTAGGATGAAGAAGCTATCCCACTTTCAAATCAGGTGATCCCAGTTTTCCTGTTTGGGAATATGACAGCTTCTTTGTCATTCTAATCAAACCAGGATGAATCGCGATGTAAGAAGCTTGATTTTGATACATAAAGTAGTGGAGAATCACCAGGAAGCTGAATAAATCTCATAGGAGTTAGGATGAAGAAGCTATCCCACTTTCAAATCAGGTGATCCCAGTTTTCCTGTTTGGGAATATGACAGCTTCTTTGTCATTCTAATCAAACCAGGATGAATCGCGATGTAAGAAGCTTGATTTTGATACATAAAGTAGTGGAGAATCACCAGGAAGCTGAATAAATCTCATAGGAGTTAGGATGAAGAAGCTATCCCACTTTCAAATCAGGTGATCCCAGTTTTCCTGTTTGGGAATATGACAGCTTCTTTGTCATTCTAATCAAACCAGGATGAATCGCGATGTAAGAAGCTTGATTTTGATACATAAAGTAGTGGAGAATCACCAGGAAGCTGAATAAATCTCATAGGAGTTAGGATGAAGAAGCTATCCCACTTTCAAATCAGGTGATCCCAGTTTTCCTGTTTGGGAATATGACAGCTTCTTTGTCATTCTAATCAAACCAGGATGAATCGCGATGTAAGAAGCTTGATTTTGATACATAAAGTAGTGGAGAATCACCAGCAAGTCGAATAAATCTCATAGGAGTAAGGATGAAGAAGCTATCCCACTTTCAAATCAGGTGATCCCAGTTTTCCTGTTTGGGAATATGACAGCTTCTTTTATGAGATTAAGAGATCCTTAGAGTAATCAGAATAGAGAGAGTGTTTAAGAAGAGATTAAGAGAAGTTTGTGAAAGATTAAGAGACTAGATAGAGCCGTTTAGAGTCTAAGAGAGAACCATAGTGTCTAAGAGATTAGAGAGACTCAAACTGCATAATCTTATTAATGAGTGAGGTTACATATTTATATGGAAAGCACAAGGGTTTACAAGAGGCGAAATGAGCACTATTGAAGCATGTAGAGTCAAGGTTGCTTTCCGGATGATTGGATGATAAGGCTCACACGCTTTGCCTCTTTACAGCCTGTTCCAGCCTGGCACGCTCTTCCCTTATCCACTCAACGGTCTGATCCCTTCTCCTTAAGCCCCCAAGGTAACATTTCCTTGTTACCGTTTCACTTGGTCGAGTTGGGTAAGTTTTGGTCGAGGCCTTTGGTACGGACGGTACGGCCATGTACGGCCTTGTACGGCCGTCCGTACCATTCATACCAAAACTCCCCAAGCTTCTCCATCTCTTTTCCTCTTCAACTCCTCTTCTCTCCATACCAATATAATCAACTCAACTCAACACTCCCCCTCAAGCTTAGCTTTGTGAAAGCCTAAGCTTGGAAAGCTACAAGATCTTCCTCATTAAAAACCTCACCAAAGAAAACCCAATGGGATAAAACTTTGATGAGGGAAAAAGAGTAAAGACCTTGCAGCTAAGGGGATTAGCTCCTTCTCTTCCCAAGATCTATGAGTCCCAATCTGATGTGAATGGACTCCATAGTCTTTTGCCTTGCAGCCTTGGTGAACACATCCGCTAGCTGATCTTCACTCCTTGTGTAGCATGGCAAGATCACCCCTAGCACAATCATCTGTCTCACCTTGTGGCAATCAACTTCAATGTGCTTGGTCCTCTCATGAAACACCGAGTTGGATGCAATGTGGATAGCTGCTTGGTTGTCACAATGCATGGTCATTGGCGTGGCTTGATCAATCTCCAAATGCTTCAAGATGCCTTTGATCCATACTAACTCGTTGGTGAGCTTCAGCATAGCTCTATACTCAGCTTCGGCACTTGAGCAAGACACCACCTTCTGCTTCTTACTCTTCCAAGTCACCAAGTTGCCTCCAATGAATGTGCAATAGCCTGTGGTTGATCTCCTGTCTGCTCTATCACCAGCCCAATCCGCATCACAGTATCCCACCACTTCAGTGCTTCCATTGCAGCCCATCCATACTCCTTGATCAGGTGAGCCGTTGAGATACATCAAGATCCTCTCCACCATGCGCCAGTGATGCTCCTTAGGTACTTGCATGTGTTGACTCACCTGATTCACAGCAAAGCAAATGTCAGGTCTAGTTATGGTAAGATAAATCAATTTGCCAACTAGTTTTCTATAGAGTTTAGGATCCTGATAAGGTTTGCTGTCTTCAATCTCCCCCTCTCGTGGGACTTTGTAGCCATCCTCCATAGGCATCCTTGCTGTCTTGCCTCCATAAGCACCTGCACCTTTCAAAAGATCAAGTGTATACTTCCTTTGGGACATGAACAAACCTTCCTTGGATCTACATATCTCAATTCCAAGAAAGTATTTCATTTCTCCCAAGTCTTTAATCTCAAACATGGATTTAAGAAACTCCTTGGTTGCTATGATACCTTCCTTATCACTCCCTGTGATAATGATATCATCAACATACACAAGGAGTGCAATCATACCTGAGGGAGTCGTGAGTGTGAAGAGGGTGTGATCTAGTTCAGACTTCTTGAAGCCTCGGCCATTCAGAGTAGTGCTCAACTTGTTGTACCAAGCTCTTGGTGATTGCTTCAGCCCATAGATAGCTTTCTTCAGCCTCAACACATTCCCTCTCTTCACTAAGTGTTCAAGGCCTGGAGGTGGATGCATATACACTTCATCCTCAAGTTCACCTTGTAGAAACGCATTCTTCACATCCATTTGCCATAACCCCATCCAAGATTCACAGCCAAGCTTAGTACAATCCGGATTGTGTGTAGTTTAGCTACTGGTGCAAAGGTTTCTATGTAATCTCTCCATAAGTTTGAGTGAAACCTCTTGCAACTAGCCTTGACTTCTTCCTCTCAATCTTTCCATCCGCTTTGTACTTGATTGTGAATATCCATCTACTGGTCACAGCCTTCCTCCCTTTTGGTAACTCACTCTCGTACCATGTATCATTCTTGATCATAGCTCCTGCCTCAGCTCCAACTGATTCCTTCCATTCTTTATCCATGATTGCTTCTTCATAGCTTCTAGGGATGTAGTTCTCATCCAAGTTAACCATGAAGGCGCAATGCTCTTCTGGATATTGAGCAAAGGAGCACACGGCTTGAGAAGGATGCTCCACAGCTTGGGCATTGTAGTACACTCTCGTGTTTACCCAGCTAGAAGGATCCTTCCTTATTCTTGTGCTCCTTCTTAGTGGCTGCACAACCGGTTCTTCTTCCTGTTGTTCTTCTACCACTTCATCTTGAGAAGGTGTTTGCCTCACACCATGATCATGACCATGACCATCAGAGCCTATGCTCTCTTCTCCTTCATTCTCTACTCCTCCTTCATCCTGATTAGCCTCTTGCATAGGTTCCTCATGCTCCTCTCCTCCCTCATGATCAAGGTGGGATGGTGAACTATCTTCAGGAGGTGTAGTTGCGTGATTCCTTGGATCCTGGGATGTACTGATTCCAAGACCTTCAAGGATGATCCGCAAGGTGGTGGCCTTGTCTGATGTTAAGTCCTTCAGGTCTTCTTGATTCTTTTCTTCATAGTATCCTCTATCTTCCAAGAACTTCACATCTCTAGATACAAGTACTCTCCTTGCTATAGGATCATAGCATTTGTATCCTTTCTGTGTAGCTGAGTATCCTATGAACACAGCCTTAGTACTTCTTGCTTCTAGCTTGTTGATCATTTCTCCTGGTTTGAGCACAAAGCATAGGCATCCAAAGACTCGCAAGTAATCAAGTGCTGGTTTGTACCTGTTCAGAACTTCAAATGGAGCCTTCTCATTCAGAACCTTGGTTGGAGTTCTGTTGATCAAGTAACAAGCAGTGGCAACCGCATCACTCCAAAATCTCTTTGGAACATTACTCTGAAACATAAGAGACCTTGCCACTTCCATGAGGTGCCTATTCTTCCTCTCAGCCACTCCATTTTGCTGTGGAGTATACGGACAGCTTGTTTGATGTAGGATCCCATGCTGTGATAAGTGTTGCTTGAACGCATGACTTGTGTACTCTCCTCCATTATCTGATCTCAAAATTTTAATCTTAGCATGATAATGGTTAGTTACATAAGTTTGAAAGTTCCTAAATGCATCAAGTACCCTATCTTTGGTTTGAATTAAGGTTAACCAGGTGTATTTGGATTTTTCATCAATGAATGTGACAAAGTACTTATAACTATCTCTAGATAAGCAAGGAGCAGTCCACACATCCGAATGAATTAGATCAAAGCAATTATCATAAACGGTAGTAGACTTTTGAAACACAGTTCTACAATGCTTGCCTAAAATACAAGCTTCACAATCTTTGTTCTCAAACACAACACCTGGTACCATTAAGTTCAAAGCTTTAACATGAGGGTGTCCTACTCTAGCATGCCACAATGCATTTTTATTCAACAAAGAAGCAGAAGTAAACGAGCAACTATAATCAGGAACAGAAGTGAGTTCTTCAAGCATATAGAGATCTCCCTTAGTCACCCCTTTCCCAATCAATCTGCTGCTCTCAATATCCTGAAACTTCACATCATTAGGACTAAAGATAACATTGCATTGTAAATCATTAGTACATTTCTTCACAGATAATAGGTTTGATGTGAATTCAGGCATGTAAAAAGCTCTAGATTCTTTGTTAAACAACTTAAGCTTTCCTATTCCTCTAATAGGTATCTTATCTCCATTTGCTATCATCACATGCCCATGCGTAGGTTCTATATCCTTAATCAGGTTCTCATCACTTATCATATGATGTGATGCACCAGAATCAACAATCAATGGTTTATCTACTCGTTTAGCATTATGACATAGATTACTAAGCAATGGATGCATCCTAGCAATGTGAGCATTTCTATATTCATTCCTAGCTTCTATCCGTTCTACTAGTTCTCTAATCAAGTGATCATCCTTATATGCAATCATAGAAGCTCCAAAGGAATAACCATAGGTGTTACCGTTTTCCTTTAGCATTTTGAAGAGAGCATCAAGGTCTGATCTCTTGATGTAGTCATCATTGCTGCGTGAGCTTGAGGCGCCTGTGTAAGCCACCAGAGACTTCCCATTCCCATCATTGCCTCCAAGCCCATCCGCTTCACTCGCCTTGCTGGTGCCAGCTCCACTTGAACCTTCAGTCACATTTGCCCTTCCCTCACGCTCCTTCATGAACTTGGCCGGCTTGAGGTGTGGGTGGAGTATCCAGCATTGGCTCTTCTTATGACCATGCTTCTTGCAATGATCACAGTTGCCATTGAACTTCCTGTCCTCGTACTTCCCGTGAGATGCCTTGTTTGCCTGTGGAGTCTCGGTTGAGTCCTCATGAGCTGCTTGATTGGCAAGAGAGAGCTCCCCCTTTCCTCCAAACAGCCCCATAGATCCCTGCTCCCTTTGGATTTGCGCACACACCTCCTCAAGGTCCGGAAGCTTGTCTGACCTTAGCATGTGCTGGATGAGTTGAGTGTAGGCCGGGTTCAGTGTGAGAAGCAGCCCAAAGACCTTGTCTTGCTCGCGCCTCTCATTCAACTGATCTGGATCAGTTGTGCTCGGCCTCAGCATCTCCAACTCTGACCATAAGGACCTGAACCTCCCCAAGTGCTTAGTGAACTCCATGTCCTCTTGTGCAAGACGGTTGATCGCTAGCTTCACTTCAAACACACGGCTGAGGTTGGAAGTGTTCCCATACACCTTCTTCAGCGTGTCCCACAGCTCCTTGGCTGATTCACAGTAGCTGTAGGCATCCAAGATAGCTGGGTCCAAGGATGCGTGTAGAACCGTCATCACCAGCATGTCTTCTTGTTGCCATTTCTCCACAGCCGCTTCATTGGAGACCTCTTCTTGATCTCCTCCCTGAGTAATGAGTTTCGGAGCCTCCCCTGTTGTGATGTGCCCCCACAAACCCTTACTTCCCACCGCAGTCTTCACCATCCGAGACCACACAAGGTAGTTGCTACCTTTGAAAGTAACCGCTACCTTCATCCTCATGTTCATCCCATGTTCCATCTTTGCTTGACTTGAAAACTTGAATCTTGGATCTCGTACACACCAACCTTGAGTCTAGAATCACGCAAACCCACAGAACGTAGCACAGCTTCAACTAGAACGTATCACAGCTTCAACACCTTCAAGACTACTCGCGTGTAGCTTCAAAGCCGTTAGCTTGTAACTCTCTAAAGATCAAACCCCAGATTCAAATGAACCTGGCTCTGATACCATATGAGATTAAGAGATCCTTAGAGTAATCAGAATAGAGAGAGTGTTTAAGAAGAGATTAAGAGAAGTTTGTGAAAGATTAAGAGACTAGATAGAGCCGTTTAGAGTCTAAGAGAGAACCATAGTGTCTAAGAGATTAGAGAGACTCAAACTGCATAATCTTATTAATGAGTGAGGTTACATATTTATATGGAAAGCACAAGGGTTTACAAGAGGCGAAATGAGCACTATTGAAGCATGTAGAGTCAAGGTTGCTTTCCGGATGATTGGATGATAAGGCTCACACGCTTTGCCTCTTTACAGCCTGTTCCAGCCTGGCACGCTCTTCCCTTATCCACTCAACGGTCTGATCCCTTCTCCTTAAGCCCCCAAGGTAACATTTCCTTGTTACCGTTTCACTTGGTCGAGTTGGGTAAGTTTTGGTCGAGGCCTTTGGTACGAACGGTACGGCCATGTACGGCCTTGTACGGCCGTCCGTACCATTCATACCAAAACTCCCCAAGCTTCTCCATCTCTTTTCCTCTTCACCTCCTCTTCTCTCCATACCAATATAATCAACTCAACTCAACACTTTCAAATCAGGTGATCCCAGTTTTCCTGTTTGGGAATATGACAGCTTCTTTGTCATTCTAATCAAACCAGGATGAATCGCGATGTAAGAAGATTGATTTTGATACATAAAGTAGTGGAGAATCACCAGGAAGTCGAATAAATCTCATAGGAGTTAAGATGAAGAAGCTATCCCACTTTCAAATCAGGTGATCCCAGTTTTCCTGTTTGGGAATATGACAGCTTCTTTGTCATTCTAATCAAACCAGGATGACTCGCGATGTAAGAAGCTTGATTTCGAAACATAAAGTAGTGGAGAATCACCAGGAAGCTGAATAAATCTCATAGGAGTTAGGATGAAGAAGCTATCCCACTTTCAAATTATGATTTTAGAGAGTTGAACAGGTATTGAGAGATTTAGAGAAAGATTAAAGTGAGATGAGATGATTTATGAGATGTAGAAGAGAAACATGATGAACTAGAGAGAGAATATGATGAACTCGTGTTAATCATTAATCAAGACAGAGTTTACAATATATAGAGAGAGACATTAGGGTATTCAGAAGCACTAAGCATGTGAGGTCAAGGATAAGGTTGCTTTATTCAAATGTAAACCAATGGGGAGGATCACACGCTTATGGCATCTTTTGGTGAGACTCCTTTTGCCTTTACAGCCTGTGCCAGACTGTCAGGATAAGCCGCCGCCACTCTATCCATCCAAACGGTCATATCTTCTAAGGTAAAACCCCTTTGGCCGTTTAACCCTTTCACCCGGGTAACTTCCCACTTGGTCGAGTTATGGATCGACCCGGACAGTACGGACGGTACGGCCGGTACGGCCTCTTGTACGGCCTGGTCGATCCCTAACCTTCCTTCCCTTTGCCTCCACATTCTCACATCCTCAACTCCTTAAGCCATCTCCCCATATACTGAACAACTCATTTTAACACTCCCCCTCAAGCTTAACTTAGTGACTTAGTTAAGCTTGGAACCACCATGAGATCTTCCTCATTAAAAACCTCACCAAGGAAAACCCATTGGGACAAAACCTTGATGAGGGAAAAAGAGTGAAGACCTCATGGCAAAGGGGATCAGCTCCTTGGGGAAAGATCTATGAGCCCCAATCTGGTATGAATGGACTCCATAGTCTTTTGTCTTGCGGCCTTGGTGAACACATCCGCAAGTTGATCCTCACTCCTTGTGTAGCATGGCAAGATCACTCCCAAGACAATCATCTGCCTCACCTTGTGACAATCAACTTCAATGTGTTTGGTTCTCTCATGGAAGACTGAGTTTGTTGCAATGTGTATAGCCGCTTGATTATCACAATGCATAGTCATTGGAGTTCCCTGCTCTATCTCCAAGTGTTTCAAGATTCCTTTGATCCATACCAACTCATTGGTAAGCTTCAGCATTGCTCTATACTCAGCTTCAGCGCTTGAACAAGACACCACCTTCTGCTTCTTACTCTTCCAAGTCACCAAGTTGCCTCCAATGAATGTACAATAGCCGGTGGTTGATCTCCTGTCTGCTCTATCTCCAGCCCAATCCGCATCACAGTATCCCACCACTTCAGTGCTCTTGTTGCATCCCATCCACACTCCAAGGCTTGACGTCCCATTCAGGTACAAGAGAAGTCTCTCCACCATGCGCCAGTGATGATCCTTTGGGACTTGCATGTTGAACTGAAGAGAAGATGGAGCTTGTACAATAATAGGGCAAGCTCTAGAAGATGTCCAGAAGAGTTCAATCAAGCTTCAGAAGTTATTAGAAGCTGATGCAAAGAAGAGACAAGATCTAAGAAGTGTCTTGAAGGTGTATACAAGACATTGGAGGAGTTTGGGAGATTATGGTTGATGGTGCAAAGATAGGGATCGGCCTGTACGGACGGACGTACGGATGGTACGGACCGTACGGACATGATCAACCCAAAACTTATCAGGTAGACCATTTGAGCACATTTGAGGAATGTGCAATCTTAGGGCACAAGGTGTACGGTCATGACATCCGTACAGCCAAGTCTGATCATGTCTTGGGAGACAAGGCAAGGAGAAGGGCGTGTGAGACTATCCAAGGGAGAAAGATCCATTTGGTATATTCAAAGATGCCTTAGGAAGCAACCAGGAAGGTGCCTTTCTCTCCAGCTCACACAGACCAATCACAGCCAAGTATTCAGTCCACAAGACAGCTCATGACAGCCTGTAAAGGCCAGACTCGCCAAAGACTCCCATTGGCCAAGCATGTGATGATTCTGGTCCATAGAATTCAAATGGGCGCTCCCCTTTATGCTGACTTCACATGCTTAGGTTATCTGATGAATTCAGCCTCCATTTATGTATTTAAGCTTCTTGTAAACAATTGAAAACATTAAGTGAGTATGGGGGATTTCCCCTCTCCTTCTCTAATCTCTAAACACTTATTCTCTTAGTCACTCAGTCTCTTAATCTCATTCTCTTTAGTCTCTTAAACACTTAAACACTCTCACCCATCTCTGTTCTTAAATCACCTAGAACTAAGCTCTCATCTTTCTCCATTGGAGTTTATACACACATACACACAACCAGAGTAGAGATCTCTTTAAAAATCATATGGTATCAGAGCCAGGTTCATTAGAACTTGGTTCTTGCTTCTGCTGAAGCTCATAGCTCTCCTCCATCTCGCTTGAAGCCAAGAAGAAGCTCCATGGTCCAGCCGGCTGTTCTACTCTTCAAGAAGAAGGTGTGCTCATCCATGGTGTCCAGAAGCTGTCTCTGGCCGACCTACACTCTCTCATGAAGCCCATGAAGAAGAAAGAACCTTGGAAGCAATGGTGTATGAGGCGATCTCATCAACCAAGCTTCAAAGCTATGTCCAAGCTAGGTCTTATCCACTGTCCAAGAAGAAAGGTGATAGCTTTCAGCTGGTACTGATGTGGCGAACTCAACATGAAGAAAGGTGGGGTCTTTGACATGGAGAGTTCAAGAGAAAGGTCCATGGGAGAAGGAGAAGTTGGAATCGACACCAACAGCTCACTGTCTTGCCATGTTCTATGGAGTTTCAAGGAACTAACACTAGTTCCTTGGCTGTAAGAAACATCTTTCTCTTGTATAAAGCTTGAGTATATTGACTGGTTGTGATGTGATTGAAAACCTGAGAATTGTTTAAAGATTGCTAAATGAATACTTTTAGAATCTGTCTCAGTATGCTTAAAGAGCCTGGTTTGGTGATTAAGATTGTTAATATGCTTAGCTCCGAATCATAGTGATGCTTGTTGTGATTAATTGAATCTGCTTGCATACATGGATTGAAACGGAATTGAAAGCTGTTGCATATAGTCTTGTGGCTGTCTTCCATTGAGGCATTAGATTCATGTCTAAATTGCTGAGTAAAGAAGCTTTTAAAAATGCCTAAGTAACTTGTCTTGAATCTGTTAGGATCTTGCTTGTACTTAGAGAGTTAGCTTGCAAAGAATAGAACTTGATAATGTCTTGTGTCTATCTGTTGCATTGCTTGTGATATTGGGAATCAAACTTGATAATTTATTAATCAAGATTTGACATCAATACTATGGAAAATGGTTAAATGCTTAATGTCAGCTCTAAATTAAACTGTCTTGTTAAGGTGATAGATTATATTATCTAATCATACTTGCTTTCATGAGTTAGAAACTGATTAAGATTAATGCATACTGCCTTGTTGCTGCCTTGTATTGTTGCATTTAGATTAAAGTCTAAGTTGCATATTCAGGAGTGATTAAAATTGCCTAAATACTTTGACTTGAATCTGATAAGGTCTTGCTTAGTATTTAGAGAATGGTTGCTTGCATAGATAAGAACTTGACATTGTCTTGATTCTATCTAATGTTATAAAGCTTGAGACATTGGTGATCAAACTTGATGAAGTCAAGGATTGATCCCAATGCAATTGTGTCTTATCTTGGCTAGAGTTTGAGTGATGTTTCAGGTTCACAAAAGGTGTTCCTAGTTCATCATCAACTCCGAGTTTAAAGAGAAAGAATGGTGTCCATTGTGTGTGCAATGGAGAATTACTACAAGAAGGGTGAAGCGCAGATGGTTGTGAAACCCACTTGAAGCTTACTGGTCTTCCTACTACCATTGCAAGTAACTGAAGAAGAAGCCAACTGGGTCTAGGCAGTGGCGTGCCTATTCAAGAGGGTGCTCAAACTAAGACAGGGCACTCTTGGCTGTGTGAAGAAGAAGGCTACTCTATCAAGGCGGCTTCTATTGTGAGGTGATTGAAGAAGCAGCTGAAGCATCCACAAGCATTCCATCATGGTGGTGAATTCAGAAGGGTGATTGCAATAAGAGAAGAAGAAGAAGTAAGGATTCAAGTGGTAACATTGAGAACCACTACTCATCATCTTAACCAAGGGAGTAAACCTAATCTCATCTATCTTAATATGTCTTGATAGGTTTATCTCCTGACTATACTATGTGCTTTCCCTAAATCCATTAAGAGTTGATAGCTTCTAGTAGAGTGTCTAGGCTAATTGCACTGAAATTGTTTTGCTGCTGCATTATCTTATTGATAGTAAGTAATGTCTAGAGTCCCAGAATCTCATGGTCTGTTTATTGCATTATCTTGGGTGTTGTCATAAGCTTGAATCATCATGAATGTGTTGTAGAATTGAGTAGAATGTCTCTGCTACTTGCATCATGATGGATAAGTTATTTTGCATACATAAGCATATCTCATACTGTCTAAGTTCAATCCTAGTGTTATCTGGTGCTAGTGCCTATGTTTAATCCATCAATGAAAGTCTTGCATCAATTAGAAATTGTCTAAGTTGCTTGCATCATTGGTTCTGATTGAAACTGTTGTGCATAGCTTTAATATAAATCATGGATTGAACCTGTTGCATTCATATAGCTAATGCTTTAAGATTGTGCATTCATGTAGTAATGCATTTAAAAATGAGTCTAAATTGCAAATGTACTGATGAAAGCTTGCATTGAATTTAGAGAACTTAATAATCATAATAACCTAGGATGTCAATATAGTGTCTAGAACTTGCATAGTCATTGTTAGAGATATAAATCTACTTGTCTTGACTTAGGCTGTTCTGATTGTTGCTATGCCATAGTTAAATCCATCAGTGATGTCTTACAAGCATTTAGAAGTATGTCTAAGCTACTTGAATCATTGGCTGTGATAGAACTAGTGAGCATAAGCATGAATTGAGTCAAACTTATTGCCTTGATTGCATAAGTATCATCTAGTCTTGTGTTCATTTGAAGTGAATCTGTTTCATTCATAGTTAGTGTGTAACCTAATGCATTCATCTATTGTTGCATTTAAAAAAAAAAACAAAACAAACTGAATTGAACCTAAAAAGATCAGTGTATCTTTGCAAAGCATACATTGTCTTTACATATTCTTGTCTTGATTGTCTAGCTTGTTTCAAGTATCATATATTATTGTGGCATTGGTGATCAAACAGGATGGATGATCTTGGTTTGATCCCAATGGGATGATTTGATCTTGCATTGAGTTGTGGTGGTGTTAGGTACACAAGGGAAGTAATACATGTAACTCGCCATCAACCAAGAATGTAGAGACAAAGGTCTTGTGCCATTGCATATCATCACTTGGACATGTTAGTCCATAATCTACAGGAAGTGTAGTGTGATTGATTATGCAATGAGAGCTGGCCATTGCATAATACCATTGGACATATCTAGTCCTTAGTCTACAGGAAGTGTAGCATGGGTCATTATGCAATGAGAGATGTGTCTTGTGAGACTCTCTATGGTGATTCAAACACCCTAATTCCTGGTTAAGGAAGAGAGAAAACTCACAAGAAGAAAGCTATCATAAAAGATGATAGTTATTAGACCATGGAGATGCATAGGATCATCACAAGCTTAGCTCCTTCTAGTCTCGGTTCTAAGCTTGAGGGGGAGTCTTAATGCATATGATCCATGGTCAGTAACAAGTCTTTGCAAAGGCTTCTACAAGGATCATCAACCGGACCAAGTCAGTGGCGTGTCTAGGCAAGAGGCTGTTCAGAGCAGCCTTGGCGAGTGAGGAAGAAGGCTCTCCATCAATGCGGCTTCAATGAGAGGTGATTGAGGAGAAGCTGATGAATCCATTCTGCCTTTCCAAGAAGTTGATGATGCCATGAAGATGGTGCATTGAGAGAGTTTGGAAACTCACAAAACACAAGGGAAGTTCCCTTAGACTTTTAAAACTCTTTTCAATCTTTTTCATTCATCTTACTCATTGCTTGTGCTTGAAAAGATACTTAAGATGATTATGATTGAATTGTGAGATTGTGTGCATCAAGTGTGATGCAGGATATTCATTTTCTTGTTTTTGATAGGTACTGATGCACCTTTTGATGTGATCATGGACCAACTACCTAATGCAGATGATGAGGATCTAGATAAGCCGGCTGATGAAGATGTCCTAGCCTTGCCTAAAGGACCTATGACTCGATCAAGATCAAGAAAGATCACGCAAGTTATTGGAGGATTGGTTAAGATGTCATGGAAGCAAGAGGAATGTCTTGGTAGAAGCTTGATCAACCAAGACACACTTATCACCATTCAAGCTACTTCACCATCAAGCTGATCATCAACTAAGCAAGCAATCTTTGCGTGCTCTTTTTCCCTATCTTTGGTTTTGTCCCAATGGGTTTTCCAAAGATAGGTTTTTAACGAGGCCATAGATTTGCTTCTCAAATCTCTTAGTTGATGATCTCGATCCAACCTTATCCCGGATCAACCTTATGTTACATTATGTCTTTCATTTCATGTTTTTGTTTTCAAACTTGTCTTTTGTTTCTATTTCCAAGAGAAACCGTGTGCCTTTACTCTCTTGATAGTTTTCGAGAAGCTTGGAGTCTGTTCCAACTTCTCTTATATAAGTGTACTTTGAAACCCTCATGAATAACAATTATCTTTTATCAAAACCCTTTCTTTGTTCTCTCTATTACTTGTTCGCGAGTTATTGAGTGTTCTTGTTGGTGTGTAATATCCAACAGCCCAAGAGTGTCTATCTCGGTGTGTCATATCCGATCTAGTCACTTAGGAGTATCAAGAAGCCTTTCCGCAGCCTCTTGTGTCACCAATCGATCCACAACCTTGTAGAGCTTGAGTCTTTGATTCGTTCTAGCAAGGATCTATCCCATACTATCCAGAGAAGCAATCTAGGGACGTATTATGTGGTATCAGAGCATCTCTGGTTAGGGAAGTACTCGTTTCTCTTTTGTTTCGATTTAACCTGTTCACCTTCTTGATCAAGTTTTAGATCGATCCGTTTTGTTTCAACTGATCTGTTCTTTGATTCGTAAAATCCATTGATAGATCTGTAATCCGTGGTTGTTTGATTGTGTGATCTAATCATTTTGTGTCGATTAAACTGTTAAGAGTTTTGAATTGATAGATCTAGGTTTCGCGCTTTTAGATCCGATCGTTATCTATTCATATTCTCGTATTGATCTCTTGTTTGAATCTGATTGATTGTGTGATCTGTTTTAAATCATCTATAACAACTAGATCCACTTGTGTAACGTCGAAATCTGATCAACGAACCTACCCTGATCTCGTTTCTATTGCGGTTTACTTATTGTCGATTTGAATTCTTGTTACTTGTTAATCAAGTTTTCCTTACCGCCAGTTTACTTCAGTTTAAAAATCTCTTGATCATCTACTGATTACGATCAGTTTATTGGAATTATTTACTGGTTGAGTGTTGTTGTTGATTCTAGGTACCAATGGGGAAAGAATCAGAAGAAGAAGCCGAGCTAGTAAGGAAGAACAAGATGCTGAGAGAGCAAATGACCGAGCAAATGAATCAGACTATGATCTCTACAATGGCTGATATGCTCAAGGCTAGCATGAAGGAATTACGTGAGGAGATGAGACAAGAGTGGAGGCAAGCTACTGGCCAGGGACATAGCAATGAGTCTAGAAGAAACCGGCCTACTCCAGTACGGCAAGAGCATGCGGGTTCACAAGAGACCGACAACTACTACTCGCGCCATAGAACTGAGCGCAGTAGTTCTTCTTCTGAACTAAGCAGAGGAAGATCGAGGCGTGAACATGATGGAAGGGGGTCACGCAAAGACAAGCTTTCTGGACTTAAGCTTAAGATTCCATCCTTCCATGGCAAGGTTGATCCAGATGCCTATTTGGAATGGGAAAAGAAGATCGAGCTTGTCTTCAATTGCCAACACTACTCCAATGCCCAACGGATCAAGATAGCAGCAACTGAATTCTATGATTATGCATTGAGTTGGTGGGATCAGCTTGTAACTACTAGACGGCTTAACCAAGAGAACCCGGTTGATTCATGGCACGAGATGAAGTCACTCATGCGCAAACGGTTTGTTCCAAGTCATTATCACCGCGATCTACATCAAAAGCTATGAAGACTTACCCAAGGAACACGAACTGTTGAAGAGTACTATCAAGACATGGAGTTGCTGATGTTACGCGCTAGTATCTTGGAGGATAGAGAAGCTACTATGGCAAGGTTTCTTGGAGGGCTTAACCGTGAGATACAAGACAATGTGGAGATGCAACACTATGTGGAGATAGAAGAGATGTTGCACAAAGCTATTCTAGTGGAGCAGCAGCTCAAGAGGAAGGGTAACTCACGCAGCTATGGATCTTCTAAGTTCCACCACTCTAAGGAGGAGAAAACATCCTATCTAAAGGATAGCAAGTCTCAGCAGAAAGAAGAGACTAAGCCAAGCAGCACCTACAGCAAAGACAAAGGCAAAGCTGAAGTTACTAGTTCAAGAACTAGAGATGTTAAGTGCTTCAAATGTCAAGGGCGTGGGCATTATGCTAATGAGTGCACCAACAAAAAGGTTATGATTCTTCTTGAGAATGGAGAGTATGAATCAGAAGAAGAGAAGTTTGGGTCTGATCATGAGGAGTCTGAAGAAGAAAGTGAAGTAGAACCCGTGAAAGGAAGATTGTTGGTGACAAGAAGGCTCTTGAACGTGCAAGCCAAGAATGGAGAGCTTGAGCAGCGAGAGAATCTATTCTACACAAGGTGTATGGTTCAGGGAAAGGTGTGCAGCCTCATTATTGATGGAGGAAGTTGTGTCAATGTAGCTAGTGAGACAATGGTGAAGAAATTGGGTTTGAAAGTTCAGAAACACCCAAGACCCTACAGACTGCAGTGGCTCAATGAGGAGGGCGAGATGAGAGTTTCTAATCAAGTACTGGTTCCTATAGCCATTGGTAGATATGAAGATGAAGTCTTGTGTGATGTGTTGCCAATGGAAGCTAGTCATATACTTCTGGGAAGACCCTGGCAGTATGATAGACGTGTGAATCATGATGGCTTCACCAACAAGCATTCATTCGAATTCAAGGGAAAGAAGACTGTGCTGGTGCCTTTATCTCCTCAAGAGGTTCATGAAGATCAAGTCCAGCTTCAGAAAAAGAAAGAGAAAGAGATTGATCTCAAACCTGACCGTAACAAGCATCACAGCCTCTATGCCAAACAGGGAGATATCAAAAGAATTCTCTACTCTCAAAATTCTATTATCTTGCTTATGTTTAAAGAGACTCTTCTAACAGTTACTGATCACACACCGGATCATCCGAGTGAACTAGTTTCTCTTTTACAGGAGTATGCAGATGTGTTTCCAGAAGATAGCCCCATTGGATTGCCTCCAGTGCGTGGGATTGAGCACCAAATAGACTTTGTATCTGGTTCTACACTGCCCAACCGACCAGCATACAGGACCAATCCAGTTGAAACCAAAGAACTGCAAAAACAAGTAGAGGAGCTGATGGAGAAGGGTCATATCCGAGAGAGTTTGAGTCCTTGTGCAGTTCCAGTGCTCCTTGTGCCAAAGAAAGATGGGAGCTGGCGCATGTGTGTTGATTGTAGAGCAATCAACAACATAACAGTGAAGTATCGCCACCCTATTCCTAGATTAGATGATATGCTTGATGAATTGCATGGTTCTTGCATCTTTTCTAAGATAGATTTGAAAAGTGGATATCATCAAATTAGGATGAAAGAAGGAGATGAGTGGAAAACTGCATTTAAAACTAAACATGGTTTGTATGAATGGTTAGTTATGCCATTTGGATTAACCAATGCGCCTAGTACATTCATGAGACTGATGAATCATATTCTTAGGTCTTTCATAGGCATCTTTGTTGTTGTGTACTTTGATGATATATTAGTTTACAGCAAATGCTTAGAAGATCATATAGAACATCTTAGGGCTGTTTTGAATGTTTTGAGAAAAGAAAAGCTTTATGCCAATCTAAAGAAGTGCACTTTTTGCACAGATAACTTGGTCTTTCTAGGTTTTGTTGTAAGTGCAGATGGTGTAAAGGTGGATCAGGAAAAGATCAAAGCAATACAAGAGTGGCCGAGTCCAACTACAGTGAGAGAAGTAAGGAGTTTTCATGGTCTGGCAGGTTTCTATAGGCGCTTTGTGAAGGATTTCAGCACTCTAGCAGCTCCCCTAACTGAGATAATCAAGAAGGATGTAGGATTCAAGTGGGGAGAAGTTCAAGAAGCCGCATTCCAACTCCTTAAAGAGAAGCTTACTCAATCACCTCTTCTCATACTTCCTGATTTTTCTAAAACATTTGAAATAGAATGTGATGCCTCAGGAATTGGAATTGGTGCTGTTTTGATGCAGGATAAGAGTGTTGGAATGAAGAAGTAAGAAGCTGGAGTTGATGAAGAGACCAAGCATCAAGAGCAAGCAAATCCGGAACAAGCAGATTTGAATCTGTCCGTACAGTTTTGGCTTGCAAGTAACCAAACCTAACCTAGAGTGTCTTGGAAGTCAAGGCAAGTGGGAAACTCGTCCAGCTGAGCTTTCTGAAGCATATTTGAAGTTTAAATTAAGTGTGAGACCGTTGGAGAGAGATCTGGCAAGTTGGAGAATTAATTAAGATAAAAGTCACATGTGCATAAGGAGATGAGCCTGCTGTCACTTTCACCCAACCAGACTGTGCCCATCTCTCTCCTGTCACTCTCTACTCCCTCTGGTCGAGATTCTCCTTGGCTGCATCCTCCTGGCTCCATCAGAAACCCTACAATAGTATTAGTTTAGTAAATCTGTACTTTAACAATTGTTTAATCACTTGCAACTTGTAATTTGGCTATAAAGCCACCCCATTGTAACCATTACGAAATTAAGCTGAATGGGGGAGTTTCCCCTTTCTTCTTCACCATTCTCAAGTCTCTTATACTCTCCCTAATCTCTGGTTACAAGAATCTCTCTCATACTCTCTTAAATCTCACTTAATCTCTCTTATTCTCCATTGCAGTCTCTTTAATTCTCACTTACTCTCTTCACTCTGTTCTCTTTCAATCCGACCACTCTCTGTTCTAAACAACACTCACACACCATAATCTGTCTATTCTCTCATGGTATCAGAGCTCCAAGCTCCTGAGAATCCATAGAGCTTCCGCAAATCTATTACAGTTCATACTTCTCTTCAAAAATCTCTGTTTCTGTTCATCCTTGTATCCTCTGGTCTAAAGCCTTTCCAGGAGGGAAGAGACTCACCAGAACTCAAGATAAAGGAGGTCTTTAGTATCTGAAACTCAAAGCTTCCACAATTCAAGCATAGGCTCACCCTCATTGTTATTTCAAATCATTGGAGAGTTTCTGTCCAGCCAGCTGTTCAATCTCTTCAAGAGGAAGAAGACTACAAACATGGCGTGTCCAGAGACTTCCCAAGGTCTATCACCCTTCCTCCTGTTCAGCCTGAAGAGATCTCTTGGAGAAAGAAGGTTTTGGAGCTGTTTGGCAAGCAATGCTCCAAACCAAGTCTGTACAAGTGTTTTTCAAGTTCTTCCCAAAGTGGAGTCTCTCACTGTGTGCCAGAAGGTGGCGCCTGGTAATCAGGAAGAAAGGAGGGGTCTTAAGCATGAGTGGTCTAAAGGGAAAGCACACACAAGGAAATGGCGTGGGGTAGAGATCCCAAACTCCAAATCTGTCAAGTTCAAGTGAACAGTGTGCCTTGGAGGTTCAAGGAACCAGCTCAGGTTCCTTGTTTGTAAGTTAACCTCCTACCTTTAATAAGAGCTTGAGTAGTTATGTCTGGTTGTGTTGAGTGGTGTGTTTGGTATCCTTGGGACAGGTTCAAGTTGCTAGAGTTGTTGAACCTAGTTTCTGTCCCATGATACTTAAATTGTGTGTGTTGCTCTGTTTCTTAAATTATTTCTAGGAGTTGTCTAGCATGGTATTGTCTAGTTCCTGTCCTAGATTAATTGTTTCTGTTTGTATTGTGCTAGGCGATTTGTTTAGCTACTGTCATTGTCTTGTTGCATTGATAAAGGTCTAGGAGAGTCTCCTGGTCTTGTATTGCATTATATATATATTGTTCAAGATGATTAGATGAGTTGTTTAGTCTCTGTTTATTGTCTTTAAAATTCATAAAAAGAGCCTAATTGCCTTGTTATTGATGAGTTATCATACCTGGGCAGTTAGTGATGTTAGTATGCATGGAGTTGAACTGAATGAGTTGTTTAGATTCTGTTCATTGCATATTTTCTTTCTCTTAAAACATTGGGATCAGACTTGGTGAATTATCAAGGGCTGATCCTAGTGTGTGTGGTCTGATTCTTGCTGGAGTTTGAGTGATGTTTCAGGTACACAAGAGGTGATCTCTGTCCATCATCAAACTAAGACAAAGAAGAAGGCATTGCCCACGTTTTTCAGAGCCTCCCAAGATGGATATTCCTGAACCGTGGAGATTGCCCAGTCCCAAATCCTATCTATGTGTCTGCCCATTTCCTACCCTGAAGATAGAAAGGATGTTGGAGAATTGGAGAAACTGCTCAGAAGTGACTTACCTGATGCCAAGAGGATGTACAGGAGGTGCACTCAAGAGAAAAGGCCATCACTAAGCCAAGAGTGGCCGGTGGTCAGAGGCATGGATCAAGGTGTTTAGTCCTGACCATGTAAAGATACCTTGTGAGTGGAATCAGTTGACTTAAGCGCAGGCGTAGGAGCTGTTGTGCTCCTGGTTCAAGAGACTCACAAGGAAGGCCATCACCTAAGTCATGAGGAGACTGGTGGTCCAAAGACATTGGAGCTGAAGGCAAATGGTGATCCAGTTGGCTTAAGCGCAGATGTTGGTATTGTTGTGCTCCTGGAAGATGGTGAACTGGTTGGCTTAAGCGCAGATGTTGGTATTGTTGTGCTCCCAGTTCAAAACTCATTGAAGCTCACGTTCAAGCTTGTCACTATACTCAGTCAAGCTTGAGGAGGGGAATATCAGTGAGCTACCAAAAGATCCATGAAGCTTACTGTATCCAGTGTCCCATTTCCTCATAGAAGACCAGCAAGAGGTTGGCGAATTAAAAGAGGACTTAAGTGATCAGTCTGAAGAAGCTGTCACTCCTCACTGTTCTCACCAGCCAGATGCAAGGATTATTCAATCAGGGACATTCTTGGCTAAGCAATCACATGATGGTGGCAAATTATGGAGTTGCAAAGTCCCCCTACATGTTGAAACTTCAAGAGAACAATGCAAAGGCTGGTTGAGAGAAGGAATGGCGTGGAGGATTCAAGTGCTTAGTAATCCTCACCAACATTCAACAAACTGATGCAAGGGAAGTACCTAAAAGTACCTAAAACCATTATTATTCTTATGAGTGAATAGGTTTGCCCCTTGAGAATTGATACATGCAATTTTTGGATGATTGAATCAGGTACCTATTGAGCTCATGAACAAAGAAAAGCTTTGTCTCAACTCCTAAATGGAGGCAAGAAGCCAGAAGAAAGGGGGAGACAAGCTCAGGTCATAAGAAGAAGCTCAAAGGTGATTTGACGGTGAAGCAACTGGCGCCAATCCAAGTCGTTCATTGCCTCACCTCTGATCAAAAGTGGAGTTTGCAAGTTGTGGATTCACTCTTGCATTACTCAGTACCAACCGGATCAAAGAAGCTCAGTTCCAAGTGTGTGATTGAGCTTCCATAATCCGGACTGTGTCTTACCAAGTGGGGATTCAATTGGAGTCCACTCCTGACCATTCTTATAAAAGGGAAGCACCTTAAACTCATCTAAATACATTCATGATTGTCCTTATACTTAAACTATTATTGAGTTTGATGTGATGAGTGCATTTCCTTAAGAACTGATGCACTTTTGAAATGATGTATCAGGTACCAAAATAAGCTTGAGCCTCACTGAAGATGATGATGATGATCCGGTCGTGTCCTAGCCTATCTAAGATGGCCAAAGAAGTCAGTTGAGAGGGGGAGACCCAAACCAGGTCTATGGTCCATGAAGAGGTCAAGCCAAGTTCTAAAGAACAAGTAACTTTGCTGGGGGTTCAGAGAAGATGGTCTGGTCGTTTCCTTGCCTTCCTAAGGTGGCTTGAAGCCAGCTGAGAGGGGGAGACCCTAAACCGGCCACAAATGATCCAGCCTGCTACTTGTGCTCAAGGATAGCAAGTTATGGTGATTCATACTTGCTACACCTATTAGGCCACGATCCAGAGCCTAAGGACTCCACCATGATGAATCTGAAGTTCCTTAGGCTCACTGGCCAATCCCTAAGCTTTGTGGAAACTCCACTCTTTTTCCCTTAGCAAGTTTTGTCCCAATGGGTTTTCTTGCTAAGGTTTTAATGAGGGAGCTTCTTCAAGGTTCCAAGCTTGTCCAAGGATCTCCTATGGTCAAGCTTGAGGGGGAGTGTTGGAATGAAGAAGTAAGAAGCTGGAGTTGATGAAGAGACCAAGCATCAAGAGCAAGCAAATCCGGAACAAGCAGATTTGAATCTGTCCGTACAGTTTTGGCTTGCAAGTAACCAAACCTAACCTAGAGTGTCTTGGAAGTCAAGGCAAGTGGGAAACTCGTCCAGCTGAGCTTTCTGAAGCATATTTGAAGTTTAAATTAAGTGTGAGACCGTTGGAGAGAGATCTGGCAAGTTGGAGAATTAATTAAGATAAAAGTCACATGTGCATAAGGAGATGAGCCTGCTGTCACTTTCACCCAACCAGACTGTGCCCATCTCTCTCCTGTCACTCTCTACTCCCTCTGGTCGAGATTCTCCTTGGCTGCATCCTCCTGGCTCCATCAGAAACCCTACAATAGTATTAGTTTAGTAAATCTGTACTTTAACAATTGTTTAATCACTTGCAACTTGTAATTGGCTATAAAGCCACCCCATTGTAACCATTACGAAATTAAGCTGAATGGGGAGTTTCCCCTTTCTTCTTCACCATTCTCAAGTCTCTTATACTCTCCCTAATCTCTGGTTACAAGAATCTCTCTCATACTCTCTCAAATCTCACTTAATCTCTCTTATTCTCCATTGCAGTCTCTTTAATTCTCACTTACTCTCTTCACTCTGTTCTCTTTCAATCCGACCACTCTCTGTTCTAAACAACACTCACACACCATAATCTGTCTATTCTCTCAAAGAGACCTATTGCTTACTTCAGTGAGAAACTCAGTGGAGCTAACTCTCAACTATGGCCACTTATGACAAAGAACTCTACGCATTGGTGAGAGCTCTACAGACTTGGCAGCATTATCTCTGGCCAAAGGAGTTTGTCATTCATA
>NW_022610552.1:0-15000 GCF_000309985.2 Brassica rapa
CGAAGCTTGGCTCGGGTTTGGTTGCTACGTAGCGACCGGACGGCGTGTATACGTAGCGACCGAGCTTGGTTTGTTCGGTTTGAATCCCAAAGGATACTTCTTCGTAAAAACCTTCGTATAGGTTATTTTTACGAAAATTACATCTCTTCTTTTACTATCTCTTTCGGAAATACGATCTCCAAGGATTTTCGGGTGGTAATTCCGTCGTAACCATTTTTGCCCCAACGGTTAGCCCCCCAGCCCGTTAGGATCATGCATCGTAGGATCCTAGCGTGCGGTTAGGCATGTTTGGCAAGTTAGGCGTGATGGATGGAATTAATATCCGAAAGTCCGAGCTTGAATAGTAAATCCTCATGTCTTATAAGAAGGGAGGTAACTTGTTCCATAATTTTTTCACTTTCTTGTTTTTCTCTAAGATCTTGAGAGTGAAAGGATTCTTTCAACTTTCTCTCTCTATCATTGAGACTTTTCCTTTTCGTCAAGAATGTCTCGAGGGATTTCGGCAAACGCTCGGCCTACTATCTTCAATCACGGAACCGTCCGTCACGGACGCAGTGAGGTTTTCCGAGAGATCGAGTTTGTGGCACACTCCGTTGACCCTTCCGAGGCCGACGCATACTGGGTGGCTATGTGTAACGCGGAGGAACCGCCTCCCGAGCCATGGATTCCCGTGAGGCCTTTTTTGGAAAGGGTCGTTGGGAGACCGAGCAGGTGTACCCTTCCGTTCCTTGGAACCATACGCAGCTTCTGTCACGTTCCGGAAAACGTGGATTTTCGATTACCCCTCGAGGGGGAGAGAGCCGACGAACCTCCCGAAGGCATTTTTACTTTGTACGAGGAACATCTGATGCGTGGTCGCCTGTGGTTTCCCATTCCATTGGTTATAGTAGAGTTTCTGAACCGTTTGGAAGTTTCGATAAGTCAGATTTCTCCCCGCGGTATAAAGCACCTTGTCGGGTTGCTAGTCTTGGGATACGAGCGAGGCATGGAGCTCACTGCTGATTATCTCGAAGCTTTCCTTACCCTGTCTCGAGTTGGGACCGATCGTCTGTATGGTTTGAAGTCGCGTACTCATATGGAAGTCCTGAAGGGATTCCCTCAGGATGGTTGTGGATGGAAGAGTTATTTTTTCTACGTTAGATTGGACCAAGCCTCGGTCGCCGTGGAGTGCCTTCCCTCGTTTAGGCGACTGTGGGAGACAGGAGGTAACGTTCTGAACGATCACTCGTTACCTTTCTTACTGCCCGTTTTTTTTTATATTCGTCCATATCTGTACTACGTTCATTTTGCAGTACACAACCCCATTCCTCCTTTTCCGGAAGATTTGTGCATCGTCCGAGACCTTCTCCGTGGTGGTCCGCTGTTTTGGGGTCATTTTTCTCCCGAGAGGATCCGTGCGGCGGTCGAGGCTCATCGATTTCGTTTCAGCTCATCAATTGATAATGTTATGGGGGTTCTTTTGGAGATACCTCCTTATCCACTGTCTACGCCGCTGGGCGGAGCAGTGGTCGAGGGTCGCTTGATGCTGAGGAAGATGTAGAGCCGACCGTAGAGGATCCTATTTGGATGGACTGATCCTTTGTATTGATGATTGAGTTTGATTATCGTTTTATCTGTTTTCGGCCGAGTGTGGCCTTTTGGATTTTGCTTACGCCTAGATGGCCGTATTTGTATTTACCGGGACTGGCCGTTGGTGGCTTTGAATCCCTTGCCGCTTTACGCGGTTTATTTATATGATAAATGTTTTGTTTTGAGTTTTCCTGAGTAGGGTTGAAGTAAATATGAGTTGTCGTCTCGTATTTAGTTCTGATTAGACGTTCAATCTGTTGGTTCGTTTGTGATTTTCGTAAAAATTTACTTATCTTTACGATTTTCGAGAACATTGAGATATGAACGGAGAGACATGGTTTAGGATCTCGTATCTTTTAGATATCATGCCTTGAGATGTTTGAGACCAGAGCGTTGGGCTTAGGGCAAGACCTAGGTTTACTTTCGGTTAAGGTTTGTGCGGTGACTAGCCGGCTATCGTTTTTCTGTTGCGATTTCTTCCTGACTCGCACCGATTTAAAGTCCGCGATATGTTCTCGGCTTATATGACTTGTATGGTACGAATCGAGCATCTTCTCAGAATCAACTGGAAGTGCTAAACCAAAATTTCGGATTTTTGTTGTAGCGCGCTATTGTCCTTGTGCTGGACGTTTTTAAAGATCAAAATAATGATCGGATTGCGTTTGTTTAAGACGGCTGGCGTGTTCGTCGGGGCCAATCGACGAACGGGGTGTAAGGTTTTTGGTCGCGTTCGGAAAATTTGTTAGTATCTATCCTTGAATTTTAACTTTTGCGACGTCTCGCAGTTATTTCAAGGATTATATGTGTGTATTTGTGTGTTTGAAAGATGATAATAATTTTTTACGATTTTTGGGCCGGATGAGGCCGCAGACAAGCGTAAACCGGATGTTTTAATGTTTCCAGGCGTTTCCTGAAAGTTTCTTTTGCGTTTTACTGAGGCGTAAGCGTTTTCGATAAAAAGGACGATGTATATTGTAAAAGTTTTTGAAGTTTCTAAAAACTCGATTACAATAATGGCGATTGTGGGAGTATACGAGTATACGCACCCACTCCCCCCCCCTTTTTATAGAGGGGGATAGCTGAACTCGTCTTTTTGACGAGCTGTCTACGTACCCCTTTCGAGGATCAAGCCATCTCGTAGTTCTGTTTCGTGCCGCGAGTGTTCTTACTCGGCGGTGGATGTCGCGATGTCCGCCTTGATCGTGTCGATCGTGGCTGGGTCGACGCTATTTTCCGGATGTTCCGGTTGAGTTGTCGCGTGGGCTTCGGATTTATGTCGAGCTTCGGCGTCCGCTGCGTTTGCGTCGATAGACGATTTTACTTCGTCTTCTCCCGGGGCGCTTTTGGCTGAAGATCGATCTATCTTCGCGCGTTTGCCGTTTGCGGAAGCCGTGATTTGCCTTAACTTATGCTCCGCGAGGAAGCATAGTCGCGACTGTTTTTGGCATCCCCAGATGGCCGCGACTCCGCTCGGCGTTGGGAACTTGAGACCCAGATGGTAGGTTGACGGAACTGCCTGCATGGCGTTGAGCCATAGGGTTCCCATGATTACGTTGTAGATAGCGGGATGATCGACTACCGCGAATTCGACGATTTTCGTGATCTCCTTGCCATGACTGGCAATTGGATTGATCCGAGAGTCATCGATACTTCGCCTGAAAAACCCGTGAGTGGTTTTGGCGTTGGAATTACTTCTCCGAGTTTGATACTCATCCGCTTGAGAGTGTCGCGGAAGATTACGTTGACCGTGCTTCCCGTGTCGACGAGTACCCTTCCGACTTCTAAATCTCGTATGACGAGATCTATGACGAGCGGGTCGCAGTGAGGTTGGTCGATACCGCCGGCTTCTTCCTCTGTGAAGGTGATCGAGCAACTTTGGGCGTCTCGAGGAGGAGACCATGTAGGCCAATTTGCACTTGATTCTGCCTTCCGTTGGTAAGCCTTGATGGCCGATACGGTATCGCCGCAGTATTGTGATCCTCCGATGATCATATTGACTCTGCGACGATTGTTATCGTTCCCTTTGTCATCCGGCCTCCTACCGCGTTTATCCCCAGATTGGTTTCGTTGAGGGGATTTTTCAGCGGGCGGATTTCTATCCGTCTTTGGAGGCCGATCAGAATCGAGGATGAGATCCTTGACGCTAGTTATTTCCGAAAGCTCTCCAGCGAGTAGCTTCGCGGCCAGTCTTGCTCCCAAGAGTTTGCAATTGGTCGTGGAGTGTCCTCGGGATTGGTGGAACTCGCAGAAGGTGTTTTCGTCATACCCTTGATTGCGAGTCCATGTGTTGCCCATGGTCCAGCCTTGATCCGAATTGATCGCATAGTTATGCGCCCCTTGGAGATCTTCCCCCTCGTGATGGACGTACTTGTCGTTACGAGAGTTCTTCTTTTTTCCCTTCAGATCTGCGTCTTTCGAGGATGGTCTTGCCGGCTTATGTTTTTGCGATAAGACTTTAGTTTCTTCCTCGACTATGATGTAGTCCGTTGCTTTGTGGAGGGCGTCATGGATCGTTCGCGGTTTGTCGAGAGTTATCCATTTTCTGAATTTTGACTTGTACCAGAGCGTCTTTCTCAGCGCGTCGAAGGCCACTTTGTCGCTTATCCCACTGACCCTGGACATTATCAGCTTGAACCTACTGATAAACTCGCGGAGGGGTTCGTCTTCCCTCTGGGAGAGACTCCAGAGGTCAACATCGGAGGTTTCTCTGTCTATGAATACAGAGTACTGTTTGAGGAATTCCGATTCGAGCTGTCGAAAACTCCCGATGGTGTTGCGACGAAGGCGTGCGAACCATTCGAGCGCTGCTCCTTCGAGATTTTCGACAAACAGGCGGCAATAGCCGGCATCTTTTTCGCCGTCCTTCAGTCTTGCTCTTCCCATCGCAATGTGGAAAGCCTGAAGGTGCGCTTTTGGATCGGCCGTACCATCGTATTTCGGTACTTTGATCTTTCCCGGATCGGACACCCTCATGTCCGAAATGCGACTGGTAAAGGGGGTCTTTCGAGCTCCTTCCAGCAGTCGATCGATCTCGGGGGCAGCACTAGTAGCATGATGGATTTGAGACTTTACGGCTCTCACTTCTGCCGCAGTCTTAGTGATGTAGTCGCGAAGATCGCGGATATCCGATGTCTCGTCAGTAGATTTCCGAGCCTGTCGGTGTTTACTGCGAGTGAGCTCGGTTTGCCTTTCGGCCAGCTCCTCTTGTTCGTTCCAATAGGCGACTTCTTCTTCTTCCGTCATTGGTTTTTCTAACGGGGAGCCTTCCCGAGCAGATCGGCTTCTGGTCCTTCTTGGATGTCTGTCGACATCCTCGTCGGTGTCGTTGGAGACATCGCTAGGATCCAGGTCAATGTGTTCGGCTTCGTTATCCTCCGAGTCCTTTGCAGGGGGCGGAAGATTTTCAGGGTTCCCCTTTTCGACGGGAGATTTCTCGCTAGGGTTTTGACCGGAAGGTCGTTCCCGCGCGAGTCCTGCTTTATCGAGTGGGGTGGCGAAGTCGAGCCTCTTCCCGCGGATTTTGGTGGTTCCGCGGGGACGGATAGCTTGGTTCCTTGCCGTTAAGGTTTCAATCTGTTTGGTCAAGGTATTCACGAGCTTATCCTGTTCTTCCGACCTTTTTTCATAGGTGGCGAACATCTTTTTGAACTCCTCGAGCGTCGCGGCGTTGGCTTGCGCGTTGGCCGCCGATACGTCCGCTACTGGAGTGTGGAGATCGGTGCCGCTGCCTCCATTAAGAGGAGTTTGCACGTTATCCGCGTCGTTGGTTGACATGTCAGATTGTGTGTGGCTTTTGCGGGTTAGATTGATCCGTAAGTCCCCCTCCTTCTAGCGCCAAACTGTGGGAACCGAAATTCACACTGTCGATTTCCGTTTAAATAAGGAAACTAGGAAAACCCTAATTTCCCAGAGGACACGGATATCTGTTAATTACCACACGTCAAGGAATCATAACACGAGAATAACAACGACAAAAATAAGAAATCGAAAAGAGAGCAAAGTAGATCTTATTCCGAATCTGCGTATGAGCGTTACAACAAGGTATTAGCCTGGGCTCGAGAGCTGTCGGCGAGATTCCTAGTTCTAGCAACCCTAAGACAGCTAAACCTAATTGAGTCGCAGCTCGAAATAACAAAAACGGGAAATTGCCTAAATTGCTCTTAAATGCTAAGTTTGCTCTGAAAAAGTTCTCCCTCCATGCTCCTCGCCTAGGACACCTTATATACTAGCTCCAAGGTCGGTTTACGCTTTTACTCTCCCTTAAGCCGTCATAGCATAAAAATGGAGATATTCCATTTTTCCCGATCTTCACAATTATCTTCGAAACTTCCGTATTTATCCGCGGAAACTTGACATTTATCCTTCCTCGTGGGCCAAGCGTGAACCATGCTGTGGTTCACGGGCTTTTGGTTAGGAAAAATCGTAGGATGGGCCTCGAGTCGTGTTTTAGGTCCCTTTGGGCCGTCTTCCGACTCGACACGTTTACTACGAGTTTTCCGCGGTTTCTAATCCGCGAAGTTTGATCGATGAATTAGAATAGCAGGAAATATGGACTGAGCTTGCTACGGTCTTCGGAAGATAGCATTCGAAGGTTTGACGAGAATGCAAGGACTGGTATCGTATCGATGTTCGGAAAGGTTCAATCGCTACACAGCGACAGAACTTTGGCTCGAGCCCGGTCGCTACGTAGCGACCGAGCGAGACGAGTGCTGGGTCGCTACGTAGCGACCGAGCGGGACGATCGCTCGGTCGCTACGTAGCGACCGAGCGGGACGATCGCTCGGTCGCTACGTAGCGACCGAAGCGGGACGATCGCTCGGTCGCTACGTAGCGACCGAAACTTGGCTGAGCTCGGTCGCTACGTAGCGACCGAGCGGGACGATCGCTCGGTCGCTGCGTAGCGATCGAGCTTTGGCTCGAGCTCGGTCGCTACGTAGCGACCGAGCTTGGCTCGGGTTTGGTTGCTACGTAGCGACCGGACGGCGTGTATACGTAGCGACCGAGCTTGGTTTGTTCGGTTTGAGTCCCAAAGGATACTTCTTCGTAAAAACCTTCGTATAGGTTATTTTTACGAAAATTACATCTCTTCTTTTACTATCTCTTTCGGAAATACGATCTCCGAGGATTTTCGGGTGGAAATTCCGTCGTAACCGTTTTTGACCCCAACAATCACCTCGACGATTTCTCTTTTGCCTTTCCTCCCCGCTTTAAGAACAGCCCGCGCATGATCACGAGTAAGTTGCGCCTCTCGCTCCAGCATCTCGCCTTGCACGCGAGCGAGATCTCGCTCCGCTTTCTCCGCTTTGAAGCAGTAGACCATGGCTTCTCTATGGCCCGCCTCAATGGCCGAGCCCAGCAGGCTCAGGCCCTGCAAAATCGATTGACATGTTATAAACATATATACACAGGACAATCACCAAGAAATCCTCAAAACATAACCCCATTGATGATGCGAGATCCCTCCGTAACGACTCTCGGCCTCGCCGATTCTTTCGTAGGAGGAGGAGCGTCGAAACCCGGTGGCAGTCCAGCAAAGAAATTATCGAAATCCGGAATAGGGCCTCGCTCGAACCGCTCCCGTCGCCGTAAGCAAGGTTCGGATCCCATCCTGGAAGCATAGAGTCATCCATCGAAAACTCTATGTCGCCAAGATCGACATATTTTCCCTTCCAAGAGCTCGACTCCGGCACAGCTGTTGGAGCTTCGACGGGATTCTGGTCGTCAGGTTCGGAGTCGCTTCCCGTGTCCGCATCCAAAGCAGGACCGGGTTGCACGAATCTCAGTGCCTTCCGAACCCTCTTCGGCGTAAAAGAAGTCCAGAAGAAGGGACCATTCCTGAAGAAGATCCCTCACCGAAATGATGTCCTCGGGGAACGGAGCAAAAGGGTTGATGAAGGGACGATCATTCGGCAACCTCCGGAACAGTGGAATGCAACTCTCTTCGACGGATGCAGCGTCTATACGAACGAAGAAAAAGAACTTCTTCCACGAGTTGAAGTTCGAAATAAACTTCTTAACCACTGACATAAATTTCCGAGGGACCAACCTATGCTTATCCGTATCTCTGACAAGTTGAAGCCTCAAAAGCGCTTCATAATGATCGACGGAAAGGGAAAGGCCATGCTCGTAGCTTAGGATCAGGATCCCAATAAGATGCTGAATGGCAAGGGGAGTCAACTGACTTATCGCAACTTCGAACGATCCAACACTCGGACGAGAATTTCGGGTATGGGGAACCATAGGCGACAACGCACTACGAACGCCTCATAGCAAGTAAAGTAACCCTCCGGGGGACTGTTAGCACATTCCCCGCGGCGGGGAACCCGGAACTCCACAGCATCCGGGATATGGTAGAACGATCGCATCATCGCGAGAAACTCGTCGGTAGTCCTGCTTGCATCCTCTTCCTCGACTCCACGATGGACCAGGACCAGGAACGGCTTTTCCTTGGGAGGGGTCAACGAGCCATAATGAGCAACCCGCCATGCCTCGTTCTCGGCAGGATGCACCGAGTGAGGCACGAACTCCATCTTCGGAACGACGAGCTCTTCATAAGGACTCGCGGACGAAGACCCTTTTTTCCCAATCTTTTTCTTGCTCGACATCTTTACACTTCTCTTGAGAAAATAGAGGAAAAGGGTGGAGAGAAAGATAGAAAGTTTTTTCTTAAGAAAGATCTTAGAGAAAGACAAGAAAGTGAAAAAATTATGGAACAAGTTACCTCCCTTCTTATAAGACATGAGGATTTACTATTCAAGCTCGGACTTTCGGATATTAATTCCATCCATCACGCCTAACTTCCCAAACATGCCTAACCGCACGCTAGGATCCTACGATGCATGATCCTAACGGGCTGGGGGGGCTAACTGTTGGGGTCAAAAACGGTTACGACGGAATTACCACCCGAAAATTCTCGGAGATCGTATTTCCGAAAGAGATAGTAAAAGGAGAGATGTAATTTTCGTAAAAATTACCAATACGAAGTTTTTACGAAGAAGTATCCTTTGGGATTCAAACCGAACAAACCAAGCTCGGTCACTGCGCATACACGCCGTCCGGTCGCTATGCGGCAACCAAACCCGAGCCAAGCTCGGTCGTTATGTAGCGATCGAGCGCTCGTCCTGCTCGGTCGCTACGTAGCGACCGAGCGATCGTCCCGCTCGGTCGCTACGTAGCGACCGAGCTCAGCCAAGCTCGGTAGCTACGTAGCGTCCGAGCGATCGTCCCGCTCGGTCGCTACGTAGCGACCGAGCTCGAGCCAAAGCTCGGTCGCTACGTAGCGACCGAGCTCAGCCAAGCTCGGTCGCTATGTAGCGACCGAGCGATCGTCCCGCTCGGTCGCTACGTAGCGACCGAGCTCGAGCCAAAGCTCGGTCGCCACGTAGCGACCAAGCGATCATCCCGCTCGGTCGCTACGTAGCGACAAGCTCGAGCCAAAGCTTGGTCGCTACGTAGCGACCAAGCGATCATCCCGCTTGGTCGCTACATAGTGACCGAGCTCGAGCCAAAGCTCGGTCGCTACGTAGCGACCGAGCGATCGTCCCGCTAGGTCGCTACGTAGCGACCGAGCTCGAGCCAAAGCTCGGTCGCTACATAGCGACCGAGCTCGAGCCAAAGCTCGGTCGCTACGTAGTGACCGAGCGATCATCCCGCTCGGTCGCTACGTAGCGACCGAGCTTGAGCCAAAGCTCGGTCGCTACGTTGCGATCATCCTTTGCAGACGACTTAAATACGCGACGGGGTATTGTAAGTGGCAGAGTGGCCTTGCTGCCACGATCCACTGAGATTCAGCCCTTTGTCGCTAAGATTCGACCCTCCCCCTTTCCAATCACATGTTCCTCCCCAAAACGTTAAAAAACAAAAAACCCAAAAAAATTCAAGTATATAAGAAGATCCCGTTGGAGGTTCGAGATTTTTACTTGGTGAAATTCACTCTCAACCTAATATTTCAGATTGGCCGATGAAATGCAGCCCGCATGTGCACAAGTCTCGGCCAAAAGCATCCTGACGGGAGCATTAAAACCCAAAAGAGTTAATTCATCCCTTCAGTACGCTTGCCCATCAGTACGCTTGGCCTCGATCATACCAAGGAAAAATGTTAACACTTGGTTGGATGATGGAAAGTCGAGCCAGCATAAGTACTACTTGGACCAATCAGACTGACTTGGACAGTCCAGTCCATCAAAACTCGAGCTTATGTCCAGATCAGTCCACGGGAAGGGCCAGCATGCTGATATGTGTACTGACATGGTGCATCACTTGTCCAAAATCAGTACACGGACAGTCCACGGGAAGGGCCAGCATGCTGATATGTATGGTCAGCATGCTGATATGTATGGTCAGCATGCTGATATGTATGGTCAGCATGCTGATATGAGTTCAGTACACGGATAAGTCCACGGGAAGGGCCAGCGTGCTGATATGTGTACTGACATGGTGCATCAGTTGTCCAAAATCAGTACACAGACAGTCCACGGGAAGGGCCAGCATGCTGATATGTGTGGTCAGCATGCTGATATATGTTCAGTACACGGATCAGTACACGGACAGTCCACGGGAAGGGCCAGCATGCTGGTATGTGTACTGACATGGTGCATCAGTTGTCCAAAATCAGTACACGGACAGTCCACGGGAAGGGCCAGCATGCTGATATGTGTGGTCAGCATACTGATATGAGTTCAGTACACGGATCAGTCCACGGACAGTCTGTGTGTGCTAACGGACAGGCACGGACGTCCTCCGTGTGCTGACGGCGTCCTGTGTGTACTGAACAGACAGCCCACGTGGGCCAAAATCACCCGAACAGTCCACAGGAAGGGCCAGCATGCTGATATGTGTACTGACGGACGACCACTGACGTCTTGTGTGTAGTGACGGACGGCCACGGACGTCCTGTGTGTGCTGACGGACGTCCTGTGTGTACTGACGGACGTCCTGTGTGTAGTGACGGACACACGGACACACACGGACAGCCACAGACGTCCTGCGTGTGCTGACGGACGGCCACGGACGTCCTCTGTGTACTGACGGACGTCCTGTGTGTGCTGACGGACGGCCACGGACGTCCTGTGTGTACTGACGGACGGCCACGGACGTCCTTTGTGTGCTGACGGACGTCCTGTGTGTACTGACGGATGTCCTGCGTGTGCTGACGGACACACGGACACACACGGACAGCCACGGATGTAACACCCCCGAACCGTCCTAAGCATAGGTCGACCCACCGGCCAACAATCAAACAAGAACATGACCGACGGACGACCCACACCAAGGGTTGGAGATGAAAGGCCAACCGGCCAGCCAACAATCAAACAAGAACATGACTGACCGTCCAACCCAACACCATGGTCCGGAAGGGCTACGTGACGGGCTAGGGACAATCCGGTCAGAGTCACAAACTTTACTCCACGACCTAGACCAGTTCATCCACTAACTCATCCCGCTGCGTCAAGGCATAAGGTTTTGCAACCCATACCTAGAGTTAGCATTTTCCGTTAGATCAAGGCCTAAGGCTTTTCAACCCGTACCTCGACCTAACGTTGTGTTAGACCGGACTAGTCAAATATCAGAGTACTCATGAAGCGCATATAAAACAATTACTTTTATTGATTCAAGAAATATTCATACATTGAATAATTCAAGACTGGGCCGGCCTAATGCCAAATCGAGTCAACATAACACAATTCACAATACCGTTTACAAAAGGCATGAAAATCTACACCGGCGATCCTAACGTCCAGCACGAAGCTATCCGATCATCCTTACCTAAAGTGACCTGCAAAAAGGACAACGGAGTTGGATGAGTAATCTAGTATTACTCAGTAAGCTGGCGGCCTCTACCCGCAACCTAGACTCTACCCAGACAACCCAAAATAACAATCAATCTAGCCCTAGCATGCAATAAAAGCTAAGGCTAAGCAAACCGTTACTAAGTTAGACTTGGCCTCCTGCCATCATCTAGCTTCAAGTAATGGGAACCTGCATTAAAACAAGTCAATAAGCAATCCCTAGTTAACCATATATACGCCTGAGTTCAATACTCATGTAGTGTTAGACACTTAGACTATACAAGTATCATTAATCGATCGACCAACAATCAAACAAGAACATGATCGGCCAACCAATGATACCGCATAGCTTTAATATCCACCACCCTTCACAAGCAATCACTCAAACACATACAGGCCAACGTCAGGCCTACACTAACGAAATACACATCAAGCCTAATCCGATACCTAAACCAGACTTAGACTTAACGTCAGAACCTGCAAGCAAATCAATCAACCACAAACACAATCACAATAATAAGACTATGAGTAACTACGACTCTATCTAACTTGTAACACAGTATATCGGTGCTACACTAACTCGAGGGTTCCATAACCCTCTACGACACTCTAACACAACACTCTAACCTGGGCCCTGGTGACATCGTGTTCCTCCTCTCTATCGGCAAAATCCTATCTCCCTACCACAAAGGCCAAAAGAAGGAACTTTCAACCGACCGCGGCCCACAGTCATTCGGGTCACCGCGCGACAGCCCATAGTCCTTCGGGTCACTGCCACATTACACCGTCGTGTAATACTCAGCCATAGTACATGACACCGTTCGTCTGAGTCTTCCCGATCCAGCGAATAAAGGGTTTCCTTGAACCCGCTGGGTACGAGGCTGAGGAAACACTAATCACCCCTACACAAGCCTAGTATGGGCGGGTCACGCACATACTGTCGGCACACTCACACAACACAAACTCAATCTAGAACCTAACCTAAAGATAAAGTTCCAGATCCTAACTAGACACGACTCCACAAGACTAACCATAGTACCAGTAGTCCGACCTATATGGCCTAAGACCCTTAGTACTAATAACTAAACAATAATATCAATACTAAACAAATAAATCAAACCGTTATCCAAATAGTCCAGCCTCCTGCTATGAAACTATCCTTAAAGATAACGGGAACCTGCACTCAACCATATCAACACGCAAGAATAGAAAACATGATGCATCCTAGCCCTAGTCCTAGTCAGGTTATTAACTCAGTCTTAATTCCATTCATCTCAACTTAGCCCTTGCTAAACTGAGTCCGGTTCCATAAATAAAATAACCCTAAGGACTCTACCATTCAATAACGTGATTATTCTGCTCTATATGCGACTCGATCTACCCTAAATTCCAAGTGGAATTCAAACAAACCAACTCACAAAACTATCCTAAATTCCAAGTGGAATTCACACAAATCAACTCACAGTGTTCTAGGCGAGAAGCAGCTGGTTAATCGGAGAAGACTTGGCCAAAACCCAATGGACGCCTTGACTGGACTGGAATGGACTGATCTTGTCTTGGACACAACCTTGGCTTCACCATGAAGAAGTTGACAGGCCTCGACAGGCTGATCTGGACTCAGACAGAACCTCCTCTAGCTTCTGGACAGTTCTTCAGACTTCCCGGCGGAGTATCGAGCAGAACTTCGACTGATCTGAACCCATAGTTCTGAACTAACTCTGGACAGCACCTCCACTTGACCATCATAGAATATGACTGGCCTGGACGGATTGAATTGGACAGAGCTTCCGCGTCACAATCGTAAAGAATCGACGATTGGACGGAACTGGCCTTCTCGGTCTTCAGAATCGATCAAACTCTAGATCGAACACTTTCTTTCTCTCTCTCTTTCTCTCTGGCCACGTTGACTTGATTCCCATCTGAGCTGATCTTCATTTGATTGGCCTTCAGTTGGACAGAACCTTCCCTAGGCGCTGACTCGAAATCAATAGAGAACTGATCTCGAAAATTCTCTAAAACTCTCGAAATAACTCGGAATCACTTGCTTTCTTTTTCTACTTTTCTGTCATGTTTTGAAATGGGTTTGGACAGGTCTGGATGTGAAGAAATGAGCTGGGGCTTTGGGGTATTTATTGGAGACACCAGCCAATCAGCTTCAGGTTGGTGGCAGCCCGTGTGTCGCTCCGCATGGCTCCGGACGCATGCACGGCGACACCTCGTGCTCCACATGGCTGGCTGCATGTCCAGGATACATGCAGGACGCCACCACTCCTCCCAGATGTCAGGCTGCATGACTGGAGCCCATGCAAGGCGCCACACATCCTCACACATGTCGATCAGCATGCTTCGATTGCATGCGTCGCGACATCTCGTGCTTGGCCGATCCACCTCGTGCTCCACATGGCTTGCTGCATGTCGAGGAGACATGCAGGACGCCACAACTCCTCCCAGATGTCAGGCTGCATGACTGGAACTCATGCAAGGCGCCACAGCATCACACACATGGCTGGCCGCATGCTTCGATTGCATGCGCGGAGACACCTCGTGCTTGGTCGATCCACCTCGTGCTTCTACATGTCAAGCTGCATGTGCAGCTTCCATGCACGTATACACCTCCTCCTTGTGTTGACACTCAGCTGCTGATGTGATAGACATAACGTCCTGGTCAAATGCATAGAGACACCTCGAGCTTCTTGGTCGGTTTACGCGATTTTTGACCCTTCCGGCATATTTTCATCCCGCGAACAATCCCGAATATTTTTCGCTCCCGTTCTGATGAGCTAATTATTCTTCAGAGACTCCAAAAAATTTCTGACCTTGATGAAAAATATTTCCTGAGCCTCCGGCCTCCTCGAAGAATTCCATTATACCGAAATTAGGGTTTTCGCCCAACTTCAGGTTTTTCCGTCGTGCTTTGATCCCGTCGTGCTTGCTTCTCGTCATGCTTGCTTCCCGTCGTGCTTAATTCCCGTCATGTTTCCAATGTCTTCGAAATAATATTCCGCTGATACGAAGTTTCGCGGAAAACTTCGTGCTGAAGAAACGTCATTCTTCACAAACGTCGATCTTCTAAACCGTCGTGCTTCCAAAAATATTATGTTTCCAAAACGTCCGTCTCATGAATCTAAGGCATCTTCTAACTATGGTCGACCAACTTATTCGACCCATAGTTAACTCACGATCACTTCTTCGCCCACCTCGTACTTCAAAACTTCTCGATCGATCCATATCGCCCGCGACTCGACCACCACAAAGATACTCGACCATTTCTTTTTTTTTTTTTAACGGGTTTCTACAACGGACATCCTGCGTGTGCTGACGGACATCCTGCGTGTGCTGACGGACGTCCTGTGTGTGCTGACGGACGTCCTGTGTGCACTGACGGACACACGGACACACACGGACAGCCACAGACGTCCTGCGTGTGCTGACGGACGTCCTGTGTGTACTGAACAGACAGCCCACGTGGGCCAAAATCACCCGAACAGTCCACGGAGCGTGCTGATATGTGTACTGATGGACAGCCGGACGTCCTTTGTGTGCTGACGGACGGCCACAGACGTCCTGTGTGTGCTGACGGACACACACGGACGTCCGTGTGTGTATTGAACAGACAGCCCACGTGGGCCAAAATCACCCACGT
>NW_022610552.1:20000-22500 GCF_000309985.2 Brassica rapa
CTTAGGAGAATGGTATTGGACGTTTTCCAAATGTGTGATCAAACCGAAATCCTACTCATCTAGGTACCCACTGGAAGTGGAACGGGTGGCTTTGTTGGAGTCTAACTTGGCTTATGAAGCTAAGCTTAAGGCTAAGCCACAGTCTGGCCCATCGGGCAAGACTAATGATAAAAAGAGAAAATGGGACCGGGTGGACAGAGGCAAGACCTCTGGTGGCCGACTTGCGTTTTCCAAATGTGGACGGAACCTTCCTGGTGAGTGCTGGAAGGCCAAGGGGGCTTGTGTTCGTTGTGGCAGCATGGACCATGGGGTTCAGAACTGTCCTCGACCGAACCCGTCTGGTAGAAGCGGCCAGATGACTTGTTTCCATTGTGGCCAGCAAGGACATTTCCAATCGGAGTGTCCCAAGCTGCAAGGAAGTCAGGGGAAGGGCGGTGGAGACACAGGCAAGGCGTCCCAAGGCAAACCAACCACAACACCAAGGGTGTATGAACTGTCACGAGACGACAGAGCTTCCGGATCTTTTGATTCGATCTCTGGCAATCTCTAAATTTATATTTTTACATTCAAGTAGTAATGCTTGGTCTGGAACCTAGAATGTGGTCTAGGGGATTCTGATGGGGGTCTCTGATAGGAACCCTCATGATTGGTGGTGTCAAAACCCACGTACTTTCTGACGCAGGGCTACGCATAGGTTTTGTGAGTCCGGGACTGGTCGGAAAGGGTCTGTTCTGTCTGTACGCTGGTGATAATTTTGGGATAGTGAGGGCAGCCGGTGGGCAAGCCAGGAACTCACTAGATCTCATGTCGAATATCCCAGTGCAGATCCAGGGAAAGGTCTTCCCTGTGAATCTGGTCTGTGTCCACCTAAAGAATCACGAGATGATCCTAGGTATGGACTGGTTGGGAAAGTATCGGGCCACTCTCGATTGCCATAGAGGTCGTGTGCAATTGGAGACTGGGCTTCATCCGATCCAGTACCAATGTCTGTGTCCGGCTCAAGAGAAAGTAGTGGTTTCAGCAGTTCGAGCGATTCGGATGTTGGAACAGGGTTGTCAGTCCTTTTTTGGCTACAATTACAACTACAGAGCCGGGGCAGTTCTGTCTGTCTGAAAGACCTTTCAGAGGATTCGTTGGTGTCGAAGTTCCCAGATGTGTTCCAGGTACCTCAGGGTGTCCCCCCTGATAGGTCGGATCCATTTACGATTGAACTAGAGCTAGGGACAGCTCCGCTTTCCTAGAGTCCGTTTCTGTCGGCTCCGGCCGAGATGGCAGGGCCGAAATTGACCATGTCCGAGAGAGGACCATGGTCGCAGTACAACCAAGTCGGAGTTTGACCTACGGTTGAGAATGATCAAGTCTAGTAATGGACGAGGATCAGGCCATGACCTTTTCGGAGATGGACCTATGGTCGGGGTGAAACGGTCGAGTCCTTGAGTGGACCATGACCGGAATACGATCACGTCCGTAAATGGACCAAGATCAAATTATGACAAAGTCCAGTGAAGGACAGAAGTCAAGTATGAGGCGTTTTTTAGTCTGGAGGGACTAAGATTGCAATGTGGCCAAGCCTGAAAAGGTTGTGTCCGGTTAAGGGGATGATCCATTACGTTGTGGCTGAGGTCATGAACCTTATTGTCCATGAAGGACAAAAGAACCATAACAATATGTAAGGACTTGTCGTAGGACGAGCAGCCTAAAGATTGGAACAAGTTCGTGAGGACTTGACTGGTACATCGGAGTGGTCATTTGGTGGTTTTGAATCAGGCTTGTTCTATTCTCTGATCAAGACTAGAATAAGTTTGGTTGGAATATTTTGTCTTGGGACAAGGTATAATCATTACCGGATTCGAGGACGAATCCATTACAAGTGGAGGAGACTTGTCACGCCCCCAATCCCGGAAAGGATTGTCGGGACGGCCATGGTTCGAGGAAACGTACCAGCCAGTCTTAGGACATCAAGGCAAGCATTCCATGGTCAAGAAAGAAGGTTAAGGACATAACGAAACTTAGACTTAACCTTATAAGAGCAAAGAGACAGCTAAGACGTGTAAGACGGTAGCTGGACGAGATAGAGAAGTAGCTCGGCCAGCTAAACGAAGCTAGGTTGACTTCACTCCAGCTCCGCCACTACTAAGTCAGCTCCACTAGCTGGACTCCTAGCTCACTCAGCTGAGGCAGCTGGGAGTCAGCTCATCTCAGCTAGACGGACTGTTTGGGTTTTAGGCCGATGGTCCGGGTCCGGGTCAGTGGCGGGCTGTGAGGTCCGGTCATGAGGCCATGGGCTGTTGGGTCCTTGGACAAGGCCGTGGGCTAAGTCCAGGAGGCTTGGGGCGTGGGTTGGGCTTATGACCGACCCCAAACCCAATCAGAAAGGGCGAAAGGATGCAAGTGGCCGAAAGGGGACAACCCTTGGCCGATGGTGCCCGTTCGCTAGCAAGTCATGCCTGTTCGTGGGGCAAGACTTACCCCCTCGTTTTCTATAAATATGGGGCCTCTC
>NW_022610552.1:30000-32500 GCF_000309985.2 Brassica rapa
GGGCAACTCTTGGCCGATGGTGCCCATTCGCTAGCAAGTCGTCCCTGTTCGTGGGGCAAGACTTACCCCCTCGTTTTCTATAAATATGGGGGCTCTATGGTTGATTTCATTATCCAATTCCAGAGTAAAATACTCAGAGAAAAACGTAGAGAGAAAGAAAGAGAGAAAGAGAGAGTTCCGGCCAAGAGAAAGGCCGATTGTGGTGGTGTTGTGTTCCGGAGACTCTGATCGTTTGAGAACTAACTCCGGTCAAGAATGGGAGATCAAGACAAGGAGAAGAGCATGGAGAACCCAGACGTGGTTCACAAGGTATATGATGGGCCGTGGCTCCATCAGACCGAACGGACGGTCCATGCGACCGCACCGCGGCTCTGCTCGGTTCCTAAGTCCCATCCGGCTCTCCTTATCTATTTCAATTCTTTTCTCTTCTCTTCTCTCTGGTTAAACACGAAAGGTTGTGTTGGTTGAGTCCAAGGGACACGTCCCTAGGCTTTCGCCGAACATAACTAGACCGCTAGCCTAGACACGGGTCGGTTAGACGGATGATCCGATCGTACCAAGACTGGGCGGTTAGGACGAACGGTTGGAAATGACCCAAAGGGCACGAGTTGTCAAGAGTCATGAGTGTTCAAAGGTTGTGAGTTACCAAAGGATGTCAGGGACCAAAAGGTACGAGTTACCAAAGGTTGCGAACATCAAAAGGTACGAGGACCAAGAAGCACGATTGGCCAAATGGTGCATGTTCCAAACGGTGTCTTTCGGGACAGGTTAGGACCGATCCTTATGGATCAGCCTATGGCTTGTCTAGTTAAGACAAGGTCACGGTTTGTCTAAGCCAAGGTAGAGTCGCAAGGTCTGACCGGTTGCTAAGCCTTCTGAGGCTTACTAGGCCGATTGGATCCAGGCCTAAGGCTGGATCAGGTAAGGGAGTCCGTTGGGCCATTGAGCCGGACTCCATTGGCCGGTCGCACCTAGATTCTATCCGGATAGACGGATTGGTCTTTGGGGACGATCCGGATCTGTTCGTGTATTCTGTTTATCTATTCTAGACTATCTATATGATTCTAAGTCAAGGGGTGGTTGGTTGAATGACTTAGGATACGGTAGGTAGGTTCATACGTTTTATGATTATGTTGACTGAGGTTTATCTAAGTTCTAGGAACCAAGCCAAGCATTGTAGAATCAATCCGTTCAATTCTCGGTTATGATTAATGCTTATCTGGTTGTGGTTTCAGGAACTAAGGATGGTTCTGGTCAAGCCAAGGAGCCGTGAAGGCTCAGTCAGTGAGAGGCTGTGTAACGTGTGGTTAGATGATGCTAGGGATGAACTAGTGATTGTCTATGAGACTGTTAAGAAGTTGTGTATTGAATCTCATGTTTCTAAGTAATACAAAGTTTATACATTGTTATTCCGCTGTGCAATCTGTTCCTTTGTTTATGAACCTCATATTCGAATATGACTTAGTGACCAATAGACTTAAAAATGGATCAAACAAGCAGAGAAATTAATAAGTAAGCCTGCGGACTCCATCAGGTCGAGAGGCCAAGGTTCGGGTCTTACAAGTTGGTATCAGAGCATGCTTGATTCTAGGATAGTTGGGTTAGGCAGTCCACACACACACACGCAGCCAGCTGATTAGGTCTCACGGTGAGGTTTGATTGCTTAGTCTAGGGATTGTTTTGTTCTGTTTATGTTAGTGTGTTTCGTACTAACATTGTCTGAATCCTTAGGCTGGAAAAAGCAAATCGGGAAAGTCCCGAAAGAGTAAGAAAACAGCCGGTCAGTCTAGTCAAGTGGCCATGGACGGGACCAATCTATCCGGATTGCAAACCGATCCGGCCGCAGCTGACACTAGAGACGTGTTGCCAACTGATCAGGCTAATCTTACGGGGATGCAACAGAATGGTCAGGAACATCGGGAGAGTGATGAGGAAGTGGAATCCTCGAACGCTAACTGTGATGGTGACCAGCATGAGAGAGTGGCCAATGGAACGGCTAATGTGCCCGCAACACTGTCCAAAGAGGACTTGTTAGAGGCCATGAAGGTAATGGGGACTCAGGTTGCGGCTATGGCGCAACTGTTCACGCCACTAGTGAACTCCTCGGTTGGCCAGGCTACGCCTGTGGCTACGACCACCCCCAACACCAATGGTCCAGTTGTGGAAACGGTTGAGGTGATCGAGATCGATCCACTGGAAAAGTCTGAAAAGAAGGTGGACTATCTTAGTCTGCTTCAACATTTATCCAGGTTGGGTACGAAGCATTTCTCCGGTAGCACCGACCCTATTGTGGCAGACGAGTGGAGGAGTAGGCTGGTCCGAAACTTTCAATCAACTCGCTGTCCAGTGGATTACAGACGCGACATTGCGGTTCACTTCCTGGAAGGGGACGCGCATAACTGGTGGCTTGCAGTGGACAAGCGCACCAATGGGAGTCTGGAAAGTTTTGCGGACTTTGAAATTGAATTCAACCGCAAATACTTCCCTGCTGAGGCTTGGG